>NC_051162.1:49160958-49191228 GCF_013339745.2 Dermacentor silvarum | reverse complement strand
GCTCCGACTAGCCAGTGCCAGAGCGATCGGCGGGTACCCACCTTCTATTTATGTCGGAACGGGGCAGTGTCCGGCTATTAAAAAGAAAATTAGGTTTTGATCGGCGTAATAATGCATCTTTATTGCATACACGCCACTTTGACGCAGTGATTTTTCACAGTTTTTGGACGTCAGGTGACAGACAGGTGAAGGGGACGCATCCCGAAACTTTTGACCAATTGCGGATGGCTGATGGTAAAAAGGCATAGAATCGTAAAATAATATTTTGCTGTTGTTTGGTCTCACACGCATAATTAGTGTGTACACGTCATATAAGAGGGAGGAGCTCTTGCGGTTTTTTAACAGCGGAGCTGTTTAAGCCGAGCGTTAGTCCGTAACCTGCGAACAGAAATTGTGGCCCGATCCTGGCGGTAGTGCAGAAAGGGTCCAAGTGCAATGACACATACCTCGCTGAACTGGCGAATCTGAGCCTGGTTAAGTCTAGCTAAGCATGGTTGAGACTACTTAAGCTTAGGCTGTCATCGATAGACAATTGATAGTCAACCAGCAGCTAATCGATAATCGATAAATGGTCAATAAATTACGGAAAATGCTGGGGATGACTTCGTAGTGCTTAGCCTAGCCCAAAAGCCAGGCCAGGCTAGGTGCCCATCAGCTCCGCTTTCTCTGTAGCATTGCGCCTCCCGTGCAAGCTACCCTAATATTTTTCTTTTACCTTGCGTGAAGACAAGTGAAGTTGGGCAATCATGGAGGCCTGATTGCAAAAAGAGAATAGAAGCAGTTTGGAATAGCTTTTCGTTAAAGCGCCCCTGATGTTTTCTTGTGTGGTGTATTCTCGGCGCAATTAGTTCGCGTTGAAGCTAGAAGTAGCACGATGGACAATTTACTCGCTGTTGCTGCCGCCCTCCCCCACGCCATCGTTTTGACAGCGAGCGTTCGCGCTTATCGAGAGAGATGTGTTCTTGTGTGATCGTACGCGCGTGACAACGTGCAGGTTAATTTAGTTAGTAAGCGAATGTTTACAGCAGTTTATGCAGCTGATAAAACGACTAACGTTAGTTTGCACAGCTGTCTAATAAATTTCTGTCACAATCAGTGATTCGCCTGTCGGGCGAAATTAATATTGTTACGGGGAGAATATATATACAATGGATATATTTACAGGGTAAGGCGCACAACGCTGCAGCAATCGTTCAGGGGAGCGCGTGCACACCAGAAAAACCACCCGTCGTCGTCGTCATCGTCCAAGCACCGAACCACAGGATCGCCGCTCGTGACATTACCCGCCGGCGGCAGAAGCACCGTCGCGGTGCAATTAGGGCCCGGGCCGAGAGTGGTACGGTTTAAGACGCGAGAATATTACTGTAGTTAATATTATTATTACTTATTACGCTCAAGCCAGGCGCAATACACATACTCGTACAAGTTTCGAATACAGGCGTAGTTCTGTCTTATTGCGACTGGGTGCTGATCATTTTTTTCGAGCAAATGGGGCACAGCGTCTCGTTTACAAAAAGCAGCTTGGTGTCTGCCACTGCGTATACGGTGGCATAGACATGTTGTAAATCCGGTTTTCTATTAGATGGTTCAGATAAGCATGCAGAAAGAGAATTTAGGGTGGTGGGTCGATTCCTTGTTGGAAAAATGGATATATTATCTCGCGCAAGCCGTAGCATTAAAAGAGAGAGAGAGAAACGAAGAGGGAAAGGTAGGGAGGTTAACCAAGGGCGTGCCCGGTTGGCTACCCTACACTTAGGGAGGGGCAAAGGGGAAGAATAGATGGAGAGAATGAAAAAAATTGAGTTAGTCATTCGCAGAGACAGTGACAGAAGAATCTCCGTTGTCACAAGCGTTCGTGCAAGCCAGTGCTCTTCACGAACTGCAGAAGGGCTTTTGTGGCCTTTTGCATACAAGAATGCATAGGCCATGGCCTAGCTTTAAAAGTGAATCCAAAGTACAACTGCCCAAAAATGGTGGTATTAGGTAGTGTGCGCTCTTTCGCGTCTCTTGTTGTTTTCTTCCTGTTTGTTTTGGGCAGCTTCTCAATACATTAACATAACGTCACTGTCTCGTTCGACGGAAACACCTAAACATTTCTGCAGTAAGTAGAGTCATCTGCGTTCGGCGTTCTTGGAAGTAGTCCCCTTCCGAGGTGATCAAAAAGCACAGTGATACTTCATCTTTATTTTCCTTTTATTAAACGTGCGACATTTAACGGTAGTGCGCGAATGCGAGTATTACAAGCTTTTGCGCTGTAGTCGTTTTTTTTTTTGTTGAAAGTTGCACACGTGGCTACTAGACATGGACTGTCAGGGTATGGTCATTTATCGGACAATGCCAGGGCTACTACTTTGTTTTCTCGCCAAAAAACCGTCCCACCCCCTAGTCAGTCAAATAACAGTCACAACCTTACCACAAACAAGACAAATTGGCCTTGTGCTTTTGAAAGCGGATAGCGATAGTCTATCAACTCTCTCTCTTTGGATCTTAGCACTTGCTTTCTTTCTAGCCCATGCTGCGCTAGAAAAAGGTCGGCAGAAAATTTGTTTTTCTGGTTGCAATAAGCATTCTCAATAAGAAGTTAACATTTTCCGCAGTATTCGCCTTCTCCCGCAATGCGACGTGTGTGGCGGCGTTGTGTAGAGTTTCGGGGAAAAAAACGGTCAAATAAGACATTCAGCAGCTGATTGATGCACTCTCATTAAATGCTAAAAGCTTTTTTTAGTGGCATGACACTATCTACACGCCCTTACGTTGTCATTTTCTTGGCCCATTAAAAATTTGTGCTCTCCAAATCAATGTTCAATGGCGTAAGTGCTGCATTGATTTGCTTCTTTTATTTAATGTACTAAGCTTGAAAATGCGGCTAGTGAGACATAATAAAGCTCAGAGAAAAGGCACAACTGCACGCGGCATGGTCTTATCCTTACAATAAATTCGCTAACGAGACAGATCATGAATCCAACTACAAAATGATATCTCGCACCAAAGTAATGAGGGAAAACTACTAGGACACACTAAGTTGGACAATCTCATTGTTAACAGGTGATTCAAAGGTGACGCAAGGCGACAACTGTTGCATATGATGGCGTGCATACCTGTAGACCATCAATAGAATAACATGACTTTAGTGAACCAAGAACCAATATGCAGGCCATGCGGTAAAACTTTATTATAGGAACACATTTTCAGCATTGTTCGTACAACTCAACGCTTGAAGCCTGTGTATATTTGCGGCAGTACGTATATGTTTTATTGCTGCTTGGCCCACTTTGGTTATTAGACTACGTAACACCGTGTCTAAATTTCATCTCATCGCACTCACATTTAAACCTTCTTGAAAACAGAACCAGGACGATTCAGTAACTGAAACAGCCTTTCATTAATTTATCACACAGTCCCATATTCGCTCGAGGAGGATTAAAGCGTGGAGGATGTATACCCGTATTAAAACTTTTTTTCAAGGTAACATTATAAGAAGTGATACCCAAACCAAATAAGATCTAAACAGAGAAACAAAGCACCAGGGCCCGAATTCACAACGCTTTTCGATCGTAAGTGCTGCACCATGATTGGCTGACACCTGCTTCTGCGAACAGTTTTAGCGTGAGAACGTTTTTGTGAATCCGGCCCCAGTATGTAGCATACAGTAGTTACAATGAGGCTAAAAGAAACCGATATTGAAATTAAAGGCGTGTAAAATTGTTACACATTACCAGAAATTTGGATGGATGGATGGATGGATGGATGCTATGAGCGTCCTCTTTGAAACGGAGTGATGGGTTGCGCCACCAAGCTCTTGCTAGTATTTTGCCTGATGTCCTACCTTTATTTTGAGAAACACACAAATACCAAGAATTCCAGGCATAAACCTTTTTGAACCATTACTGGGAACTCTGTTAGTGTACATCGCCAAACAGCGCCTCTAGCAGCCGCCTCTGAAAACATACGCGTTTTCTATGGGAGAGCGTCGTTTTTGCCAAATAACTAATCATAGAAGCCATCTTTTAAAATATTTCCGTGATAATAGGCTCTGGGCGCTTAGCCCGAAATCTCATGCAAGTGGTACCATTACTTGCGACAGAAAACCCGTTCCAAATTGCGGGCGAAGTTTCAAGTATGGGAGTCTATTGAAAAGCCAAACTTTTCGAGGCTTTTTTGGCCAATAAAAAGCAATTTGCGATGAACCTATTGCATCGATTGACGTATTCCTGGGGATTTGTCAACTTCAATGAATCAGCTTTCAGCTAGTTGCAGCAGCATATCTTGAAATGGCAAAGAAGTCGTTCCAAAATCGCAGTTTTCATAAAAAGGTCGCGGAATTTATTGTGGTACATACATAAACGTAGTTTTCGCTAAAATCAGCGCTTCGAAACGGTAGCCGAGCGGGTTGAGCGACCACAGATAAAGATCACTGATACCACAGTCGTGAGTTCGCAGGTTCGAAGCCAGCTACGCCGTGCTCCTTCTTATCACTTTGTCGCTGCTTAGTTAGGCAGTTTTCCGCCATATGGCATATTCAGAAATGCTGGTCATTTGGTTACGGTTCTTGTTTGGTTTCTGTCTACTGTACCAACGTATTGCTAAAAAATAGCTGGCTGGTTTTGAGAACATGCGAACGTGCTTCCAAACATCTTTTGCACTTTAGGTATATTGTATTTTGTAGAATAAACCCAGGTAACGTGTTTTGAAAGTTCATTTCTTTTTTAAGGCGAATATTTATGAAGACATTACTAAGAAATATTTTGCCTGTTCAGCTATGTCTTGGGAAAGGCGTGTTTGTGCGACTCTTGTGCGGCTTTAAACGTACCACAAAAATAAAGAGCGTCCAGTGTGTGCAATTAAAAGACACAGAAGTAGAAAAGTTGGCTGCAGCCCCAGACGTAGTATTTTTAGAAAGGAATACAGTTGAAGGTATTTGACTGAGTATATTTGCACTATATCAAAGCAGAATTTTAGCTTATACCTGATCTTCGGTGCAAATGAAGGCTGTCTGAAATATTGCACAAGCTTGTTTGCTTAGTACAAACCAGTACTTCGAAACATAAACATTCTACCCTCAATACGCAGCGCACGTGTCTTATCATTTGAACCATTCCCATATACCTCCACAAGAGAGAGAAAATGATTTAATGAAAGGCAGGGAGGTTAACCAGGACTGAGCCCGGTTGGCTACCCTACACTGGGGGAAGGAAAAAGGGGAGAGAGAGATTAAGAGAAGGATAGAAAGTCCACTGTTGATATCGCCGACGTAGCAACAGATCTCTGTTCTATCCCTGATGATCAATCAGTCCGGGTCATAGACGGTCACTCAGTCCTGTAGTTCTTAAAAATCGCAGCAGCGCTTTTGTGGCCTTTTGCAGCTGTGATATTCGAGGCCATGGTCCCAAGATCTTGCTCAAAGTGAACAGTCTTCTATCTAGCCTATTGAGAACGTTGCAGAGGTCATGTCTTTCGTTAAATTCTGGAAATACTAAAGGTCTTCATATCCTTTTACCCTTTTACCACAACTTACACAGAGGAGTATTGGAAATTATGCGAAAAGAGTGTGGGACGTGTTATAGTAGCCTGTCGTGTAAAAATAGAGAACGACTCCAATCACATACCACACCCCTTTAGGGGAGAAGCTCCTTAGGGTGTGGGTCTGTCCCTCCTCTGTAGTATGTAGTAGTAGTAGTAGTAGTAGTCTTCGTCGTAGTAGTAGGTAGCCACGTCGACTTTTATGAAAAAAAATCCGAAAGTTGTGTCCGTAGCGCGGAATCGAACCAGAGACCCCACGCTTCCGAACGCGTGGCGCTAACCACTACGCCACGAAGCGCACATGGACACACGCACCACGATGACATTAAATACCCAACATTAACGAAAGACTGCGCGTTTCTAACGCGTTTGTGCTATCGCGTTACGGCCCGTGTAAGGCCTCATTCACACAGCCGTGAAACGCTCCGTCACGTCACCGTCACGGCATCCGTTTTGGTCAGGGGAGAGGGTTTCCGAGTCGTTTTCCTCTAAAAAATGTCACAGTTTCGCCCTAAGGGCGAAGCAATGAATGCGATAGCAACACAGCAATGTCATACGAAGTAAGGTGAGCGGCTTTGGTAGCAATATGAAATGTAGTAAACATGAGCTGATTAAGTAAGCAGGTGTGCTGCGGCGTAAGTAGACCGACATGAAGAGAGACTCGATGACCACGAGAAGGCGCGTGTGAAATGGTGGTGTTGATGAGAAGCGCTTCCCGTGGGCAGCGCGTGCGAAGGGACACACCTGTAGTGCTGCACTGCCAATCCGGGCAGCATTGCATGTGTAGCGGGCGTTGGAAAATGTGGCCCGACGATTACTAACTGAATGAACAAGCGTGGTGTGAGCGCGCACAAACAAACATGAATAGATCACACTGAATGACTGCAGACAACGACTGTCAAAACGCTGGCAGCGAACCCATACGCCGCAGCGGGCGAAGGTACGTGCGGTCTATCGCTTCAACGGAAACTGAGCGGCGAATGCACGGCGCATTAAGGGTAGAGCCGTGTGGAGATAAGAGGCGAGCGACGAGCACGGTTGTTGGCAGAGTGGAAGTGCGCCTCCCCCCCCCCCCCGCGCTTCCTCCGGCGCTGGCTTCCCGCTTCCTAGCTTGCGCGTGGGTGATTGAGTGCGTTCGCTCTCCGTGATAGCGCGCGTCCCCGCACGCTTCCGCTCGGGCATACGGCGCGCAGCGAAGATTTTATCTATAGGGAACCTCACGGCGACGAAGACGACGACGGTGACGGCAGAAATCCGGTTGAAGTGTCCATATAATTGCTATCGCAATAAAACGGCTCGCCGGCGACGCAGAGCGGTGCTCTACGTTTCCGGAAACCCTCTCCCCTGACGAAAACGGATGCCGTGACGGTGACGTCACGGAGCGTTTGACGGCTGTGTGAATGAGGCCTAAGAAGCTGGTGTAAGACGCTGTGGCCTCTCCGCCTTACCCCCGTATTCATAAACGCTGATGGCGTCGGCAAACGCGGTGCACGTTCCGGCATGTGTAAACGGCTGTGTAAAATGCTGTGGCCTCTCCCCCTTACTAGAGAGTACTGCACGTTTCTAACGCGTTTGTGCTAGCGTGCCCTTAAGCGGGAGATGGTGCAATTATAATGAAGGGCGCTGTTATAAAATAGGAATGACGTCACATATGGCGCGTGTCATTGGTGGAAGTCAATCGTTCGATTTAGTGCGGCGAGACTGGGCGCATTACACGGAAGATTCACGGCTTACCGATGATTCCCTCCGGAGCTTCGCCCACTCATCATCATTCACCCCGTGGATATGCGGTGTTTTTTTTTCCAGCTTCAGGCGTGCGAAAGCTTTCGACGCTGACTATACGTTCTGAAGGCCAGGGAACTGCTTTTTAGCTTATAGGTGATGACAAGCGCCGAGCTCTTGATGATGAATATTAGAGCCTAGAATTGTAGAACTTGTGCAAGGTCAGGTGACTTCACGACGCAAACCTAGCGATAGAAGCTCAGCACGCTTTTTGTTTATTAAAACTGATGATAAATGAATAGTCAGAGTAAATTAATGTTACTGTCCGTTTCTGGACAGACTCAAGTGTAATGCATGCGTTCTATATCACTGAAGGTTCCATGCTAATTCCATACAGGGCATTAATATTTGAATTTTCGCCTGTCTTACGCCTACCGAATCTTTAGCAATGAAAAGAGGTAGGCAATTGCTTCTTGGGAGGTAGCAGAGGCCATGGTAGATGTGATTAGTAATGAGGTATATGTGAGTAGGCTGACTGTGATTATTACATGAAGTACGCCAACGTACCTAGGTTAAGCCACGGTGCCAATTACAGAGCCCTTTATTGTATATATGTTGAAGTCATGTGAGAATGTCTCTGCTAAAAAGTTATAAATTTAATAATATCACGACTGAATAACCTACTGTTAAGCTGTTGGTAAAAATACTGTGTACAAAGTTCTATTGTGGTTTAAACTGCAACGTTATCAGCGCTTCCTAAAGAAAGTGACTACAAGTCCATCTTTCTCGGATGTTCATTTCAGCTAGGTACCACCGCCTGACTCACGACCTTTATATTTTTATATCTGCCCCGATGACGTTGGTTACGTTTCGGAAAAAAAAATAAATACCCTTTCTAAAGAATGAACCATCACAGCTTCCCGACAAAGCGCTGTACGTTGGCGCAAGTCGTCATGTGTGATCATGATAAGAACGACAGCCCGTCGTTAAAAATGACTTGTCACTCCCCGGTATTTCTTTTTTTTTTGTCAAGGACGCCACTAACCCGTAGAAGGGTAATCCCGACCTTGGCATGATGCTTGCGACCTTTCTGGTTCCGGACCAGCGCGTTCTTTGTATATAATTCAGGCGCCTGCATGGCATCGAAAGGCTTACACAGTCACTTCGGTAGCTGCACGGAAAGCGCAGACAATCAGTCCGCTTTCAGCACACGGGCTCTGTACCAAGACACATATTTGCGAGAAAGGAGATCCTATATTACCCATAGCGAGAAATGTATCCATAAATTACACCTCATTATCCCGATGTGTTTATGAGCCGCACTCTGCTGCCTGTATTCCGTATTATGACAAAAATACAGTTCGTGCAGTGTCAGTAGCCTAAACTTAAAACAGGAAAACAAAGACTGTGATATATCATGAATTGCACGAAAAAAAAAACTAAAACTGTACTTCATAACACTAGCAATGCAAACTTTGATGCATTTGATTCATTTCAATTTCATATCTGTTCCAACCCGCCGTGGTTTCGGAGTGGCTATAGCGTTGGGCTGCTGAGCACGAGGTCGCGGGATCGAATCCCGGCCACGGCGGCTGCATTTCGATGGGAGCGAAATGCGAAAACACCCGTGTACTTGGATTTAGGTGCACGTTACAGAACCCTAGGTGGTCCAAATTTCCGGAGTCCCCCTCTACGGCGTGCCTCCTAACGATATCCTGGTTTTGGCACGTAAAAACCCCATAATTCAATTTTTTTCCTCTCTGTTCCAGGGTAGAAATATGCTGTCCAGATGGTCAACATAGCTTATTTTGCAAAATTTGATAAGAATTTTCTTCTCCAACATATGTTCCTATTGCTCATGCACATTTCTCTGTGTCAAATAGGTCGAAATGTCACTAAGTCAAATTGTGAATCATTTAAAAGTTAAACTGGCTTCTCCACATAGGCGAAATGCCGTAGGAATTTGAGAATGAATAATACGCAGTCAATTGTTTGCATAAACTTCCTGGCTATAGGCATGTAATAGAATGTATTACACGGCTTTGTCTTTTCACAGGAATTTCATCCACTGCATTTGTACAGCAATACACGTCTTTCTTTTATTTTAGCGCGTGAGTCCAAAACACAAAGCAACTTATTTAACAAAGTGATATAAGTTTCAAGAGCTCGTTGATTAGGTTGTCATTTGAGCAAAGAAGACGAGGGACTTTTGTGCACAGCAAAATAAGCGGCAAAAAGCGACAACTGATTAGTTATTTCAGAAGGAAAAACTGAGTTTAGCTATTGCGTGTTAAACTATATAGCTTTAAATAATGCACGTATTTTATACATCGCCAAACAGGGGTCATTAGAGATCGCTGGGAGAGGCCTTCGTCCAGCCATGGACATAAAAATAGGCTGATGATGATGATGAAACATTGCCGGAGGTGACCGCCCCTCATCCAAGAAATACTTCTTGCAGTTTAATAATCAGCGCTCGAAGGCATTACGGAAGGGAGTGGGTTGAGCACGCTAAACAAACAATGCAATGATTAAAATGTAACTTTCTAATCATGTAATTTTAGCTGGTGGTACGTGGAAAAAACTTCAGTGCCCACCAGGAAGGCAGCTTTACAATTATACCATATTTTATGATTTACAAAGAATTTAAAAGGAACATCGTAAGTAATTAGCAAATTCAGATTACAAAACGTATGTGTGTTGATGTTTTATGAAACTTGCGTTTATTAGTACTCTTTAGCATATCTTTGGGGCGGCGATAGCAGTCAAGGGCTCTGCGAGGCCAGAAAGAGCTTAAGCAAGTTAATGTGACTAAATCTGATACGTATTTTGTACAGCTGATCAATACGATGCGATATATGTTGTGACGGGGATACAGTCATACCCGGATATATCAAACCAACTTATAACAAATTATTCTGTATATCGAACCACTGTAATATCCCCCTGAAAATTCCATGCAAATTTATTGGGCTGGTTCACGCGTTTATAGAAGGCCCGTTCACCAGCACATTCGATGTTTCGAACGCGGCAACACGCAGAAGACCTCGTAGTGTAAGTCTTTGTGCACTTTGAGGTATTCTGGCACCTGGAGGTGGAGAAGAGAATGTGCAGTTAGTTGAGCCCCGTTGAGTTGATCGGCTAGACCGCGTGCTACCTCGAACAATAACATTCATTCTATCCGATTTTCGAGGCGTCGTCGTTTGGGTTGAGTGCCGATTCACGAGTTTATTTTCCGCAAGCTATGGCTGCTACAAGTGGGAAGAAAAGAATCAGCTTGGACTTTTCAATGAAGTTGAAAGTGATCCAGCAATTTCTCGCGGGTAAATGAAGTGTGCTTGTTTTTTTCCCCGAGTTGCGTGCAGTAAGTTAGCAGCTCTCGGACGCACCAATCGGTAAGCCACCGTCAATTGCATCAGGGCCTATTATTTTATATATCGAATTACCAATACATCGAAATTTTTTGTGATCCCCTTAGGATTCCATATTTCCGGATTCGACTGTATCAGTTTAAGAGTTAAACATTCAAGTTTAGATTTATTTGAGGTTAGAGTAGCTATTCGATCATAAGTTGAACATATAAAACGAGTGGAGTAATTTTGCTTCTAATGAAGTAATAAATATAATGGAATTTCACACATTGAATTTCACACATTGGATGACGAAGTGATTCTTGTACAGATCAGTGTTCCTTCGCGCTGCAGTATTTTTGGTTATTACCCGTGGTTTAATGGGAGACGCCGCTCCCATTGCTACGGCAATGGAAGTGGAGTCAACAGAACGCCGACGGGACGTTACTACCACGTCAGGAACCGGCCCGAGGAAGAGAAACTGCCCTCCAAGTCAAGCCGGCAGTGAGGACACTGTGTTGTACTCCTGCTCAAGCGATGACGCCTCAGATGATGAAGGCTTCGAGAGAGTGGTACACCGGAAGGCCAAGAGAAGAAACATCAGCGAACGGTCTTCGTCAAGTAAGTCAACTGTCCTGCCACAGCGAAGGCCGTCGGCGCACACACTTCTCTTTATGCCTGACAGGCCTGTGGACAACCTCAACCGCCTTAATCGACAAGCGGTTTCCGTTACTCTGGAGGCTCTTGTCCCAGGAGAGATTAAAGATATCAGGATTAATAATCGAAAGAATGTCCTGGCTATTGATGTTCGCAACCGAAGCGCAATCAATGCTTTGATGGCCGTAAAGCTCCTGGGCAACATTAATGTCCACTACCTCGTGCCGCAGGACTACGAAACCACGGCTGGTGTGGTTTACGATATTGATACATCGATTAGCGACAGCGACCTGCCAATTTTAATCAAACCTGCGACAGATGGTATTGCCTTACTGCAAGCTCGGCGCCTTGGCAACTCGAGCTGTGTAAAGCTCGACTTTAAAGGTGACTGCCTACCATCGCACGTAAAGGTCGGACACTTTCGTCATGTGGTACGGCCTTTCGTACCAAAACCACTTCAGTGCAGAAGATGTCAAAGACTTGGACACGTGAGTGCTGTCTGCCGAAATTCAACGGTATGCCCACGATGTTCCGAACAACACGACGCTGACACCTGCCGTGCAACGGAGCTCAAGTGCACAAATTGTCAAGGATCGCACGCTGCATCCTCAAAAGACTGTCCACGTCTAAAGAAAGAGCAGAAAATCTTGAGGAAAATGGCCAGAGACGGATC
Source organism: Dermacentor silvarum (assembly GCF_013339745.2). Lineage (NCBI taxonomy): Eukaryota > Metazoa > Arthropoda > Arachnida > Ixodida > Ixodidae > Dermacentor > Dermacentor silvarum. The sequence goes on along the minus strand of NC_051162.1, from coordinate 49,179,306 downwards.
ATCACACAGAGATGCTTCTGCTGCAATAAGGCGACATCGCTCCCGAAAAGGAAAGTCCACGAAATCCTCTTCAGGTTCGAGGGAGATGACTCGTCCTGCAGTGCCGCCTCCTGCTCCATCTGTCTCCAATAAGAGCACGAATGTCAGCGAAAAAAGCAACCATGGTGTTGACACCTCTTCAAGTGAGGAGTGGCCAGCGCTGCCGAAGACATGCCAAACACCAGAGCCACAGCATATGACTCGCCACTTGCAGTCCAACGTCGCTGCAGTTGACCACATACGAGACAAGGATTTGCAAGTGATTGCTATGCTGAAGTCGCTCACGAATGTCATGCGTCTACTACTGACAAACATGGATACTCCGGCTGCTCGTAGCGCTCTGCAAGTACTGGACACGTTGACTCCAGTGCTTGAAAGCTTCGTATAGCACTATGGCCCGCTCCTCGCTGCCATTCCACAAGGAAGTCAAGAAAGCCTCTCTGTTGCAGTGGAATGCCCGGGGCCTCAAATCAAGAATTTCAGATTTTAGACACTTTGTCTTCGAAAACCGTTTTCCCATCCTCGTAATTTGTGAACCGAACGTTCAAAATGCCATCCGCATTTCTGGATATGAAGCATTCATGTCCTCTACCTGTGGTGATGTGAGCAAGGTGATTGTATATATAAGATGTGAACTGACGTACGTGTTGCACCTAATCCCACCTCACGACACCAACCAGTACATTTGTTTAATCGTAAAGACGAAGAAACTTACGTTCACTCTCGTCGCTGCCTACATTGCTCCTTCAAGTCGCTTCGACTCTAAACGACTGCACGACGTGTTATCCACGACACCCGGCCCTACGATCCTCACTGGAGATTATAATGCTCACCATCCGCTTTGGGGGAGTTTGAAGATGGACTCTAGGGGAAAGAGGCTTGTATCTTTTGCAACACAGCACGACCTTTATTGCCTCAACGATGGTAGTCCAACATATTTACGAGGGATTACATACAACAGCTGCCTAGATTTGACCCTGGTCTCTCGGCGTCTTGAACGAAAAGTGCAATGGTTCTCAGATATCGAATCACATGGCAGCGACCATATTCCCACGTATCTGAAGATCAAGGGACTATTGAAATACTCCTCCACGACTCTCCAACGAATTGACTGGCCAGCGTTTCGGTCACACATGGAGGAAGTATGTCAGGAAGGAAACCATTCCAGTCTGGAACACGAAATTCAAACAGCCATGAAAGAGACCACGCGTGGTTTTCAGCCGTTCCCGAAATATGAAGAATTTGAAGCCGAATTGCAGCGACTACGAGCGATTCGCCGGCGGGCGGAAAGAAGATACAGGAGAACAAAATCCATCCACGATCTCAGAGAGGCAAGGCGAATACAAAAGAAGATTCAGCGGCGCATCGATGCGCTCCAATCTCAAAAATGGAAACGATTCTGTGAGTCGTTGGATCCACGTCAGCGCTTATCTCAGATATGGAGGACCGTGCGTGGACTTCGCGTATCACCGCAACAGCGTGTTCCTTTCAAATCTCTCGCTTTGCACCAAGGTTGCAGAGAGATTCAGATTGCTGAAGAATTTTGTTCAAGACTTGCTGGCTTGCAGCCCCAATGTGCACTTACACCATGTGTCACTCCTGTGTCCCGGGACTCCCGTATGGATGTCATGTTTTCGATGGAGGAGCTTGATGCGGCCCTGGCGACTTGCAGGCGCTCTTCGTCACCTGGGCCAGACGGCGTTACTTATACGGCGCTCGGCAATCTTGGCCAGAAGGCGCAACTCGCGCTGCTAAACCATTACAACGAGTCTTGGCGCAATGGTGTGGTTCCACGTGAATGGAAATGCAGCCGCTTGGTACCACTTCTCAAACCAGGTAAATCACCGTTAGATTTGTCATCGTACCGCCCCATTGCTCTGGCCAGCTGCATCGGAAAAATAATAGAAAGAATGGTTTTGACGCGCCTGGAATGGTACCTGGAGAAATACAATGTGTACCCAGATGCTATGGCTGGCTTCCGGCGTGGGCGCTCATCCATAGACAATGTCATCGATTTGGTCACATTTGTTCAACATCAAAAACGTCTGAAACGACTCACTGCGGCATTGTTCCTTGACATAAAAGGCGCTTACGATAACGTAGCACATTATGCCATTATAGAGGCTCTGATTGAAGCCGGAATTGGTGGCCGCACTTTTCAGTGGCTATGCAGCTATCTGACCGACAGACATTTCTTCGTGATGACCGAGGATGGCGCCACGACTCACTACCAAACATTCCGTGGAGTACCACAAGGTGGGGTGTTGAGCCCGACACTATTCAACTTAGTGCTCGTTGGCCTAGTCAGATGCTTGCCCAACACCGTTGGAATATCAATCTATGCTGACGATATCTGCATCTGGGCGTCTGCTGTAACACGACTGCAGGTACGAGCAAGGCTACAAAAGGCAGCTACGTTAACATCACTGTACTTACGAAAACAGAACTTGGAGCTGTCTTCAGAGAAATGCTGCCTTGTTACATTCACTCGGAAGGCAATGAGGCCTTACTCTGTAAGTGTCAATGGGCAAACAATTGCAAACGCACGGAAACACCGCTTTTTAGGGGTAATTATCGACCGCGACCTTTCATGGAGCCCGCACGTTTCATACCTAAAGAAGAAGTTAACGACCATAACACACCTCCTTAAATTCCTCGGTGGAAAATCATGGGGCACATCGGTGCGGTCAATGCTGCAGCTTTATTGTGCCTTATTCCTCGGTTTCGCAAGATACAGCCTCCCGGTGCTAGGCAACACCTGCAAAACAAACCTGCGTGTACTCCAGGGACTACAAGCTCAAGCCCTAAGGACGTGTCTCGGTCTCCCGAAGTGTGCGTCTACGGCGGCAACGATTGTCATTGCGCGAGACCACCCAATAACAACGTACTTAGCCACCGACGCCCTCAGGGCACATATTCGGCACGTTGCCCGACTACCTTCCCACCATCTTGCATCTTTACTTACAGAAAGGCCACACACAACTTTCAGTCGTATAATTGCAGCCAATCATACCTCGTTGCCATCGAACTACATGCCTGCAGCAGGACCATCCTCACCGTTATGGTGCCTGCACAAACCTGACATACGCCTCACCATCCCAGGAATCACAAAGAAAGCTCACATGCCGTCATCTGCCCTGAAACAGGCCACGTTAGGACTTTTACATGAGGTTCACAGTGCCCGCGTACATGTTTATGTCGATGGCTCAGTCACACCTACAAGTTCAGGTGCCGCAGTGGTGATTCCAGCAAGATCCGTCAAGATGCAGCTAAAGACGTCACATGTCTCATCAACAACAGCTGCTGAACTGGTAGCCCTCCGTGCGGCTCTTCATTTCATTCTGAAGGAACCACCCCATCCATGGTCAATCTTCTGTGACTCCAAGGCAGCCCTACAGAGTTTACTCTCAGTACTGCGCCATGGATCACATGAGCAGCTCGTCGCAGAGATAAGACAAGTACACCATCGCATAATTGATGAAGGGCACAATATAATATATCAGTGGTTGCCTAGTCACTGTGGCATACATGGCAATGATCGAGCGGACGCAGCGGCCCGATCTGCTCATGACGGTGTCAACTGCGTTGCCATTCCTCTTTCGAGAGCCGACGCAGCGAAAAAACTTTCCGCGCTTGCGCGTGAACTAACATTGATGCAACGGAATTCCTCCGATTTCACAAGTGCACGCCTTCATGCCCTGGACCCTAATTTACAGCTTCGTATTCCATTCGACCTTCCACGACGGGACTGCACACTTCTAATCCGTCTATGGCTTGGAGTAGCATTTTCAAATGCGTACTCCTTTCGTATCGGAATGGCCAATAGCCCACTTTGTGAATCCTGCGGGTGTAACGAAACAATCGCACACCTTCTTTGTGAGTGTCCTCGTTTCAACCCGCAGAGAGCAGCTCTCTCAGCGACAATAGATCAACTGGACAAACGCCCAATAACAGAAAAGAACATCCTTGGAAACTGGCCTACACAAACAACGGCGCGAGCCGCCCTGAAGGCACTGCTGCGTTACTTGAAAGACACCGGACTCAATGACAAATTGTGACTCTGCATTGTGTTACTTAGGACGGAACGTTCAGACAATGCAACACGCGAACGCCTTCGCGGACTTCATGACAGTGCCCACAGAAACAGTTCTGTTTTGTGTGCGTGTGTGATTTTCTTGTTTCCTTCCTTTTTGTTTATTCTTTATTTTCACTTATTTTTCTCTCTCTCTCCTTTCGCATCCCTTTACCCCTCCCCCGGTACAGGGTAGCCAACCGGAGATAACCTCTGGTTAACCTCCCTGTCTTTCCTTTACCTTTTTCTCTCTCTCTCTCACACACATTGGATGTATACTGAAATTTTGTTCCTATTAGTGTTCTTTAGTAGAAACTTTAGAGAGGATGGTGACATTTCAAGTCCAGGTATCCGAGGCATCAACTACTGCGGCGAAGCCGACCCTGGGGCTATGCGGCCGGCGTAACTCTACGGGAAGCACATTTAAAAATGGATTGCTGAGCAATGCCTCATTTTTCACGAATCGCACTTTAGGCACTTAATCCTGACAACGGTATCACATTATCTGTGGCGTCTCTTTTAATTTCAATGGCTGGATTTCTTTCCTGGGACGCTTTTGTAGACCTGTTTAAAATGCGTGGGGTGATTTTTTTAAGGCTGATTGCCGCGCAGCGAGAACTCATCCGCTAATTGCACTCTGGTGGCAAATATTGTAGGTCTCTCTCCATTTATAGGTGAAGTTTGTTTGTATTCGTCCAGCTGAATATTATTCCTGGGGCACTTTTCTTCAGCTACTATGTGGCAAAGCAGCACTACAGGTGCAAAAGATTCGTCTGTCTTATTCAAGGGAAAGAAGCTCGTCGGTCACGTTAAAACTCATAGACTCGAATGTGCAGCTATGATGTACATTTGTGCCCAGATGTACAACCAAAGATGACATCGCCCAATTCTGCAACAAGTAGCGGACCGATTTGCTTTATGGAATTACATCCAAGCATTAACCCCGTCTACGCGCATTATATATCGTCAATTTTCAGCGCATGTTAAAATGTTTTATTTCGTATGTAGAAAGGTAAACATTACGTTCTAGCTTAACCTATGAATACTCATCAGCAGTTCATTAAATTATTCACCAATTCATAATTACACAGTAAGCTAATTATTAGAACTATTGTAACTAGTGAGCACTAGTTACTGACATACTATATTTAGGTCTCTCGGTTTTACACAACTGCAATGTAATGAATATCAAATGAAATATAAAACAAGTAATGCACCAATGAGGCCTGCCGGAAACATGTATGATGAAGTCAGTAGTGATAATGAGTCAGTTATTTTACTACTACAGCAGTTGTTTTGATTCGTGCACATCGTCATTGGGGCCATTCGCACTTTAAAACAATGAGCACCTTGCTTAACATTAATAACTGATTGCGCCAAGTCTACCTTTAATAAAGCATTGCGTCATGGATATCAAAAGAAAAATCATTCAAACAGCGACGAAATTAACATAACTAGGAGTGGCAGGACTGAGTTACTAGTGATCACGGATAACTTAATGTGAAAAGGGTAGCCTTTGTTCATATACGCCAATCCAAAAATTATCATCTTATTATTTATTTGTTTACCGCTGCTGACGTATTACGGGCAATTATTAGTGATCACTAGTAATACGCTCAGTTCAATGTTCTCGCATTTTATACAGTATAGCTTATAATGTATATCAAATGAAAAGTCAGATAAACACTGATTCAATTATAAAAACTACGAGATGGTAGAATCAAGTCACCTACTATCACAAATCACTTTTTTTTGCCCTGATGATGGCGCTCACTTTGGTCGTCTTGGCCTTTTTAGCTTTTGAAAAGGGCGGTGAGTCAATGCTGCAAGCTGGATCCTCTTCGTATTTGCCAGAGAAGTCATCCTTGATGGATGCTGCACAGGCGTCCTCGGCACCCCAAATAACGATGTCTTTAATGCTGTCGAGTGTGCTGTATATGCAGCATCATTTAAAACCAGTCTGAGTCTCAGCTGGCAGGCCCCCTCGCACATTCTTAACCCATGTTGAGACTTTTCTTGTCTCCATGATGGTCCCCAAACATACTTTATTAGATTTCTTAATGCTAGTTTTCCTTTCTACTTTGTTGTGTATATTTACTACAGGTTACAATTATTGTGCTAGTAAAGCAGGCGCCCATGTGCTGCTTGAACCCAGGCGTGGCAGAGGAATGCCATTGCCTACGTACTTTTGCTAGCTTTTTTCATGAATATAGGTAGAAATTCGTTGGTAACATAAATTGCGTAGCTTCATTAATTTCAATAAAAAGGACATATGTACAGTAAATACGGTATTTTTGTTTGCATGTATACGATATCTGCGTCTGAATTACTGAGCAATAAAACTTTGAAACCATCAATCAAAGGTGTATTTTCTATTTAGGAACTGTCGGACAGCATAATCAAGCATGCTTGATGACGCCACTAGGGATCGTATTCTCGGAAAATCAAATTCGGAATTAGTTTCACTTACGCGAGAATCGCCACTGCATGGCTGCGCACAAGCGTCGGTAAAATGCAAGAGCTTTCGTGGGCCGAGCCATGAACTCTCGCGAAAGTGAAACTATAGCTCAAAGTGATTGCCAGAGAATACTACCGCAATTGCGGCCTGTCGGAATAGAATGTTCCGACAGGCTTGCAAACCGACAGGCTGACACCGACAGGCTGACACCGACAGGTGGACGCCGACAGGCCGACACCGACAGGCGAACGCCGACAGGCTGACGAACCGACAGGCTCGCAGGCCGACAGGCCAAAATAACATATAGCCGACAAGCCGACAGCCTGTTGGATTTCTTGACTGGGATAGCCTTTCCATTTCCGCGAAATTTGCGGCGGAACGCTTGCGCTTACAACCTGTATTTGTTACCAGACTATACTTGGTCGTAGTCCCCTGCCGCTTCCTTAGTCATGCGGGCCATTACGCATGCTGCTTCGCCTAGTAACAATGTGAGTAGGGGCTGTGGACACGACTCACGGGAAAACTCTTGCTTCTCGCAGGTTCTCTTCAAAGTTCACGAAAAGCAAACCGGTGTTGTCTCCATGCTTGTACGGCTGCATTAGATCTGTCATTTTGAAGAATACCCGTTCTCCTGCACTGGGTACCTCAATAACCCGACGTTCTACCCGAGCGCGTTCCAACTCCATGTCGAGCCGCTTCATCTCAAGTAGGATTTGAAGCTCTCGCTCTTGCCTACTCCTTTCACTCTCTGGCCTTTCACGTTCACGCTCGCGTTCTTGCCTTTCACTTCCAGGCTTTTCTGCGTCTCATGTTGCCCTCTCCCGAATGGACTAAAGCCATTACGAAATCGATATCGTCGGCCTCCGGCGCATGAATAGCCCTGATCAAATGTGGTCTTCGGAGTGAATCGCGGACATCCAGACGCAACTCCTCCGCAAGCTCCAACAACTGCGGTGTTCGCAAGTAATTCAAATTCATGGCTGACAGTAGTGATGTTTTCTCAACTTTACACACATTACTGTCTTGACGCTCACACCCAGACGCTGACAACGAAAGCTATTACCCGCTTTGTTACCTACACTTGCAAAAGCCTGGTAAAAACTCACTAGAGAAAGATCTCTCACTCACCAAACCTCGCAGCCACGAAACCGGCGTTGACCACCCCGACGCACTGTTGCATATCATACAGTCAACCAATGGGGTCGGATCCCACGACAGCCACCAGTTGTTAAATACGTTTCACCGAAGACCGTGGGGGTAGCATGGGCATGTCTGTCTGGAGCTCGACCCGCATGGAGGGGCCCTCGCAGAAAGGAAAGGCACGTAACGAGTAACAAAGCGTTTAATACATCGTTACGGAGCGATCAGCTCTAGAAGGCTCTTATCGGACAACGACTCACAGTCAAGTTTGCTCAAAAGCTGAAGGCTGAAGTTCGTTGGCGGTAGCGGGCTTTCTAGAGTTTGGAACGCCCTCGTTCAGGGGAGGGAGAGAGCATACGCTCTCCACGCTTGCGGCCGCCGCTTGGTGCATGAAGAAAGCATAACGATTCCTCTAACCGCCTCTGGCAAATCACATGTAAATGCGCTGACGCACGCACACGCACACACACACACCGCCGGCGTCTTCCGTGTGGAGGAGGAGAACGAACGAAAGCGCGCGCGAAGCTGATGATGATGATGATTGGAGTTTATTGGCACAAGGGCTAGATGTGGCCAAAGAGCGCCATGCCAGGCGCGCGAAGCTTAACCGTCCTCAATGGTGAACGGAAACAGCACTTCGGAGCTTAGGCAGACATCAGGGCGCCGCGCGCGCCATGGGGGAAAGAGGCCAGAATGCGCGCAAGTGGTTGCTCAGCGGTTATGGTTGTGGGCTGCTGAGCACGAGGTCGCGGAATCTAATCCCGGCCACGGCGGCCGCATTTCGATAGGGGCGAAATGCCAAAAATACCTGCGCATTTAGATTTAGGTGCGCGGGGAAGAACCCCACGTGGTCCAAGTTAGCCCTGAGTCCCCCACTACCGCGCGCCTCATAATCAGCTGGTGGTTTTGCCACGTACAACCCCTTAATTTTTAAAACGCTAACGTCTTTTCGCCGTTTCGACCTTCTGGGCTGATTCCTTTAACGGTTGCGGGCGGCTCGGCACATTCAAAACGTCTGGGCTTTTGCCGTTGCTTTGGCGACGCGACATAGGTTGTTCTCCACACAGGCCGATCGTAACACCACAAAAGAATCCCCAATACACTATGACGAGAACGCGATATACAGAAAGAGATGCAACTATGAACTTTTTTCCCAGATTGAAATGTATAAGAGGTCAAAATTTCCCTTCGGGATATTATTTTGACGTATTTTGTACAGGCTAGACGCAAGATATTTTTTAACATTTCGCACGCCACCTTAGACATGCTGTACACAATATTATGTGTATAGAAATATTTATTTACGCTCATAAAAATTTATTACGTTTTCCGCAAATCGTATGCCGTATAATATTTGTGTGTTCGTTAGGTTATTGGTTATCACAATATCTTTGAACGGATAGTGCTGGAAATGCGTTAAATAATGAGTACCGACGGCTTGTAGAAGCTAATAGAAATATGATGTGTGACGTCTCGGTTGGGACGACGTTTATTAGGCCCGGGAGCTCGTCAGCGAACCAGCGCAGCACACAGGCGATGATGATGATCACATACACAGGCGAAGAGGAGGATGGATAAAAGCGTGAGAATGATGATGATAACATACAGATGAGGAAGATGTGCGTAATAAACGCCCACAGATGTGATAATCGCATGAATATGCCAATAATTCTCTTACCTACGAATATTTAGGAACCGTTTCACACTGTCTATAGCCTCTACAAGTCTCCAAGAGTATATATAGCAAAATAGATACATGCGTACATGCATATTCATGCATATATGCTTAAGTGGGCAGACAGAAAGTCGAGCTACGCGTAGCTTAATGTGGAAACTCCATATGTGGAGTTCGAAAGTGCGTGACACTAGGAGACCTTTATGAATTTTATTGTTTAGGCACCGTTTTCCACAGTGGGATCAGGAGAAACGTCGATGTACGTCACGGCTAGGTGTGGTAGGCGAATGTAATCGGCCAAACACAGCCGACGCGGCGCAGGATCAGAAGGCTCAACGGTATGAGGTACGGCAAGCTGAACAACACCTGCAGAGCAGTCAATAAGATCCGAATGTACCAAGAGAAAATGAAGTCCTAAGATGATTGCATGTGGTCACTGATCCAAGACATAAAAGCATTTGGTCAGCGGTGGTGGCGGCGGGCGGTTCGCACAAGTGACTGACTTCTTCAAATATTGCAGGATAATCCTGGGCCTCCATATCACGTACCGACACCGAGCTGTCCCAAAAGGAACAGACCGACCTGTAACCGTCGCATCTTCATCATTGATGGGAGGCAACGCAAGTGGCTGAATTCACGCCCCAAATTCTACAGCACCGCTAACAACTGACGCTACGTGGGCCTCGTGCACCTCGTGACGTCATCGAGCTGTATAAAGGACACGGGCTGATCAGATACCGTTGCATTTGTTCAGCGGTGGTGGCGGCGGGTTCGCACAAGTGACTGACTCCTTCAAATATTGCAGGTTGGTGATTAACCTTCCGTATTTTTTTTCTTTCTTCGCTGTTGTTCCGCCCACTGCCACCACCACGGCATTTGTAATTTTCCTTATAAGTGTAGCGTGTCTGAAAGTGCTGTACCTTAAAAGTGCAAACTGAGAATGGCTGAATCTAACTTGTGGCTAGTGTGCAAAGAGAGTCTTCCTGAATCCGGCAGTTGCCATTATGCTCAGAATGTAGCTATGGTTATCACGTTGGCAGTTGCTCAGGGGTGACGAAAACAGCATTTAGATCAAGCGATGAGATGACAAAAAACACATGGAAATGTCAAGCATGTGTTATTTTGGCTGCCCGCCGGAACACCAGGTTAAGTAAACTGAAGCCAGAGCATACATCTGATTTCGGGAAAATACTGGCAGAAATCAATGGCAAGTTGTCAGAAATACCGGCAATAAAATACAAAATTGACCAATTAATGCTGCTAAAAGAAACAGTACAAAACATGGAACAATCACTTCAACACTTATCAGTCCAGTACGACGACGTACTTTGTGAAATGAAGAAGCAGTAATCTGAAATAGCTGCTCTAAAGAAAAGAGTGGAAAAAGCTGAAGCAAGCTATGACACTCGGGAAATTAAGAAGCTGCAACAGGTTAACTACTTGGAGCAATACAGTCGGTGCCAAAATTTAGAAATTCCTGGTCTGCCGCAAAGTCAAAACGAACACCTGCTCGATAAACTAAATAACCTAGCCATTCAGTTGAATCTTGCTGTGCTCACACGAGCGGAAATAGACGGCTTGCATAGGCTTCCGGCCAAGCCAGGCAAAGAACCAGCGCTGCTCGTTCGCTTTGTGTCACGTGTCACACGGGACGAATGGATGGGGAAGAAGGGCTACTTGAAGTCTACTAAATCTGATGTCTACCTTCTTGACAATCTGACAGCAGAAAATAAGAAGCTTTTATGGTTGATGAGGGCTAGAGCACAAGAAAAACACTATCAGTATGTTTGGCACAAAGAAGGAAAGTTGTTTGTGCGCAAGCCAAATGGCGAACGAGCGATCCGCATTGAATGCGAAGCCGATTTAGATAAGATTCACTGAGCTCGTGATTTATTTCAAATGTTTTCTTTCTACTTTAGTATTATTTTTGTTTCACTGATGGTGGAATTATCTAACATAAATTATCATAACCGTTGGGCTTTCAACTCTGCTTTGCACTCTCGTTTTTATAAACCTAATGATCGTTTGTCTATTTTTCATGTAAATAGCAGGAGCTTGAGCGGTAAGCGCATTGAATTATAAACAGCTCTGGATACATTACATCATAAGTTTGATATTCTTGGATTTACCGAGACGTGGTTTTCGTCGGTCTCCGATGTCAATTTTCTTGATGGTTACGTATGCGAAAGCGTCTACCGAAAAAATCGTCGAGGTGGTGGTTGTTCGCTTTATATAAAACATAACCTAAACTACTCTGTTCTTTCCGAACTATTGGTTGTTAATGACAATTATGAGTCGATTGCTGTGAAATGCTGTGGTACTGTGATCGTAACCGCTTATCGTCCTCCTTCTGGTGATTTTCATGAATTGGATTTGTTTGTTAGCAAAGTTCTTCAATACGTTACCACAATAGGTCTGTCGATTGTTCTGATTGGTGACTTTAATATAAACTTATTATTAGCAAATCCTCAAACGCAACGTTTTATAGATATTATAGAGTCATTTAATTGTGTTAACACTATTAAACCACCCACCAGAATAACGGCAAACACTTAAAGTTTAATTGACTTGTGCATTACCAACCACTATGCCGCAGATGTGTTCTCAGGAATCCTCACTTTAGACGTTAGTGATCATCCGCCAATATTTGTTTTCATACCACGCCCCAAAAGAAGAAACTGTCGTCCGAATCTTGCGCAGGAATTTGTTGCGCAGGAATTTTAATAGTGAGGCATTAGATTCTTTTCGATCTATGGTCGAGAGTATAGATTGGGCGGATGTATATAATGAAAGTGATCCCAGTTTATCCTACGAGATATTTTTGCACAAAATTAAGTGTTCTTACGACACTGCCTTCCCACTGCATCAGGTGAAAGGACACAAGAAATCCAGAAAACCATGGGTTACCCGTGAGTTATACAAGAGAATTCAAGCGAGGGATAGGCTATTTGATACATTTATTCGTGTCAAAGACGAAACGACACTCCGGGAATATAAAAAAAAAACTTAGGAACAGGCTTAACTCGGATCTTCGGAAAGCTCGCGCTGAATACTACAAAATATGTTTGTGTCCATATCAAACGATCCTAAAAAAATATGGACAGCAATTCGGAGACTCAAAGGCAACCCAAACAGTTTGATCCCTAGCACACTTATTTTCAACAATGTAGAATATAGTGACTCTTCCCTAGCAACCAAATTTAATGATCACTTTTTGCAAACTGGGGTAACAAATCCCATTACCACGTATACTTCCACAAAAGATCTAAATAGTTATGTTTCCTTAGACAGTACAAACTCTGTTTCTTTCCCCATGCAGTGAAGTTGAAATCTTTAATGTAATTAGGTCTCTTAAAAGAGACAGTGCACCCGGATATGACGAAATCAAAGCGGAACCAATCATTCGCGTTGGTGATATTTTGTGTGCCCCGCTATGTCATATATGCAACAACGCGCTGGTTTCAGAGATTTTCCCAGGTAGTATGAAAATAGCCAGAGTAGTAGTTCTGCATGAAGGCGGATCATTAAACGCTCTAAATAATTACAGGCCAATATCTGTGCTACCCGTTTTTTCAAAGTTTGCGAACTAATTTTAAAGATCAGGATAACCAAATTTCTGGATCAAAAGCAGGCCCTTGTCGAACAGCAGTATGGTTTTCGCAAGAATAAGTCAACAGAAAAGGCACTACTCAACATTAAAGAAGAAATACTTAATAATTTTGAAAATGAGCTATACACTGTAGGAGTTTTTCTTGACTTCAGGAAAGCTTTTGATTCTATTAAGCATCAGATTCTGTTTCAGAAGCTTCCTTTATATGGAATTAGAGGTGTTGCTTTAAATCTCATTCATAATTATTTTTCGGGTAGATTCCAGTTTCTAAACCATAACCGTGTTTGTTCAGAGTTGAAGGAAATAAAGTACGGTGTACCACAGGGGTCTATTTTAGGTCTTCTATTTTTTTATTATTTACATCAATGATATTGTAAACATACCGTTTACACCAAAAATGGTCCTCTATGCCGATGATAACAGTCTATTTTTTTTTGGTAGTTATTTAGCTGAATTAGGAACAGGTGCAAATAATTGGTTACACGAGTTGCTAATTTGGTTGTATCTCAATCAACTTGAGTTAAATGTTTCTAAAACTAAATTTATTGTTTTAAAGCCCAGGAACAAACCTGATAACACTGATATTTCTCTTTGTTTTGATACCTGTGCGATTGAACGTGTATATGTATTTAAATTTCTAGGAGTAATTTTCGAAGAAAACTTGAATTGGACCCCTCATGTAAATAAATTGCATTCTAGCATTTCCAGGTCTAACTACATGCTCTCTAAAATCCGCCATCTGGTTCCGACTTGGTTAAAACGTCAGTTGTATTATTCACTCATTCATTCTCATCTACACTACTGCTTACTGATCTGGGGCACCACAAGCAAAACAAACTTAGGCAGGCTAACCATCCTTCAAAAACAAGCTGTCCGCCACATAGAAAACCTCGGATGGCTCGATCACACATCAGAGTTCTTCTTAAAAAATGAAATACTTAAAGTCGATCAGCTATACCACCTCAAGCTAGCTACACACATAAAAGGTGAAATACAGAAAAATGAGTCTGCATTTGTAGATACATATTTACCTAATAGCAAGCAATACAAACTAAGATATAGTCACTTTCAAGTTCCACTCTGTAGAACCAAATATGGAACTAAACAACTGAAGTACCCAATACCAACTTTTTTAAATACAAATCCGCAAGTTCTAATTAATGCGAAGGAATGTATGTCAGCGTCTCGTTTTAAAAATATTGTTAAATCCTTTCTGTTGTCCTGTACACCTCCATAAAATATCTATGCCCTCAAGCGCCAGGTTATAACGATGTATAAAAAAATGTGTGTGTTTTACTAACTATCGCTATTTTTTGCTGTAACAAAGCTTATTTTCCGTAAAATGTTTTCGCTGTCTACTGTTTAATTTCCGGTAGAATGTTCATGCCATTGTTGAACTATGCATGTGTGGTAGGGCCATTGTCAGGCAGTCTCTTCGGCCTTTAGCCGTACCTTCCCCTGACCTGTATTGTGTCGGAAACAATAAAATGAAATGAAATGAAAACAAAACTGAAGTGTGACGTCCGGCAACAGTGACACGGGCGGTACACGACCCAGAAACAGCCGGAGTCGCACCATCGGCTACGAGGACTACAGCGATCGGAGCAGGGGTAAGATCTTTCTTCAAACGAGTACGAAAGTTTGAGTTCATGACCGATATGTGAGTACCGGCGTCAATGAGTGTGATGACAGGTGTACCGTCCACGTCTATGTTGATGATGTTGTGATGTCCAGGTAGTGTGAGCAGACGAATTTCTGGTCGGGTCGTCATGGCAGGCTCACCTCTCGGAGCTGCGCCCGTCAGTTTTCGGATGAGCGACGGGAGTATGAGGGAGAAGGAAAGCGACGACGCAGTGGTGAGCGGGGCAGGTGCCGGGATGGCGAAGGGGAGCGGTTTGATCATTCTGGCCATCATGGCGGAGCGCTGTCGTCTTCATTGTGTGCACTCGGAAACTACCACCTGGGCGTCGGATGTTTGGATAGAGTTCCAAGCACTGCGACAATGGCACGAAATGTGTCCACTGCGTCTACAACAGAAGCAGATCGGCCTGTCATCGGAAGTGTGCCAGGCTGCGGAATTATGATAAGAAGGCGAACGTATGAGCTTCTGGATATCTCAGGTGCTGCGGGTGGGCGGTAGTTGGGTCCATTGACTGGGCAAAGCGTCGGTAATCCTGCGTTTGCTAGTTCTTGACGTACAAGGATCTGGATTAAGGAGAAATGTGGCATGGGACTCGTCGTGGCTACGCACCTGAAAGGAAACTGGGGAAGCACCTTCAATCTCGCAGCGAATGATGCACACAATATTGTCAGATGCAGCAGGATAGGGTGAAATACGAAAGTCCTCGCAGGTAGACGTCAGAGCCGTGTTCGGAAGACGCGTAAAGTTCGGAGTAATGCGGCGACATTTTGCTTCTTCAAAGCGTCGGCATTCATTGATGATGTCTCACACTGTGGAGGAGTTCTTAAAAACCAGGAGTGCAAACGCGTCCTCCGCGATACCTTTGGGGATATGCGCAGCCTTTTCCGCTTCTAGCATCTTGTCATCGACTTTACGACGATACCGAGCACGTCCTCAATGTCCGACACATAGGACTCGGTGCAAGTCTGAGCGCGGCATGCAAGTTCTTTCTGCGCAGCACGACGGCGTCCGATCGGCTTGCCGACCAGATCGATGAGATTTTGCTTACATGCTTCCCAGCTCATAATTTCCTGTTCGTGTTTCGGAAACTCCACTTATGCCGTGGCCGCCAGGTAAAATATGATGTTCGCTACCATCGGAGTCGGGTCCCAGTTGTTGCTAGTGCTCACCCGTTCCTACAGTTGAAACCAGTCTTCGACGTCGGTGTTGTCAGAGCCGGAAAAGGTACCTGGGTCACGTTGTTGTGTGAAGATGATGGGGCGATTGGCGGCGGTTGGTTGAGGCACGGTTGATGACCTACGCGAAGCATTCTTGTCCCCGCCTTGGGCTGCCATTATAGATGTAGCCAATGGTCTGCTGCGTAAATCCGTCTTGATACTTGAAAAACACGCACGGCCCACCAAAAGTTTACGGGGAGAAAAGACGCTAGACAATATATTTACAATATACGTAGAACGGGCAGAAGACAGGCATACAAGACGAAGCTCGTCCGCGCGACTATCGGCGACCGTCGTCTTCGTCATTCCTGTCATCACGATTCGCTACTGCAGCGCCTCGTAGCAATAATTACAATTGTCAAAAACTTTGTATCCACATGTTCATTCAAACGAAAATGTCATTTTATGAATGGTCTTGTGTTCTTTCTTGAGCGGAACTCGAAGGCCGCATGGAAAGTTAGCTCGTTGAAGGGTTTTAGTTGCGTTCAATTACGTGTATGAATTTTGAAGCACGGTCGCGTAACTACTTCAAAGCAGGTTAAGAGAATTTTATTTCATGTATTTCTCCTCAAAGATTCGAAGGCATTGCATAAGGGGAGGCCTTAGTATATGTTTTTATTGCTCACAAAAGCACCATTATGCGGTGTTTTGCCTGTTGTAAAGTTTGAAACAATACTGGTAATAAATTCCGCAATGAAACCCACTTTTGGTTTAGTAGTGATGTGTAGGAATTGTTAAGACCAAATCGGCTCACTGTACCTTTATTCAAAGGCAATAAAACATACTGCATTGTGTAGTTAGTTTCCAATTACTCTGTGCCTCGGCTTGAGAGTTCAAATCCTATTTGGTAATAACTTCATGCCACGATTTCTGCATGTTCTCCGCACCAGCTTGAAGTATATCTAAAAGAATTCTTTGTCCACATTTCTATTTGCCTAAAATGGCAAACACAATGACAAATAGATTTGCTGTTTGATTTAGTGCAGCGCAAAAGCAATGTTACGCTGAGAAATGGTCGCACTGTTATAGCTGACAATGTATACTTTGTACGATAGACTGCTTTTAAAAAAAACTCTGTGATCTCTAACTTCACCACCAGAAATGATATCGGAAAGAATATGTGCTTCGTTGCGTAGCCAGCTGTACAGTAAGTCCACAAGAACCTTGTATTTTTTATAACATGCGCATGGACTGTTTCACTCATTTATGAATACTTCTAGCCTTTTTAGCCATAAATGCTTGTTGAAGGTTTGCATTTCCACCACATCCGTACAGCTAGCCATCTTTCCAAGAGGTGGCACCTGCTCAGGGAGTAGAAATACTGAAGAACCTGGTCTTTCGCGATGAGGCGTCTTAGATCAGTGATATGTCACCGAAAACAAAGAAGTTGAAGGAAGATCCTAACGGCACAGCATGTCCAACATGTTGTAAGTCCCCCAAACCACTTCCAATTTGTCATGCGTGGGCACTGATATTCTTCATCACCTCGTCAGGCTATCATGTGACCCACGTTCAGCGGAGCAATGTTCCCTCCCCTGCCCCCGCCCCCACGAAAAAGAAAAAAAAGGTAGCTGAGAAGAGTCACTATGCTTGTCCAAGCGCCTATTCATGAAATACAGCTGCTTTACACGCGGTGTATATGAGGTAACTCTGGCAATTACCGTCGTGTGCCGAAATACAAAGCAAAATTTGAGACTATTCAACTGAACATTTGCAAGTTTGGGAGAAACATCACCATTACTGTTATGTTATAATGAACTTTTTGGCATTAAACAACTGGTCTTGGAAACAAAACATCAAGGTTCAGTGAAATAAGGAATGAAACTTGCGAAAGTAGCTATACCACTGTGTGCTGCTGTCTCGCATTTATTGACACATCATACAGCTACCTACATTCTCTATCACCATAAACTGGGACATCAATCGGGGCTTGACAGTAGTTTTCCACAATGGAATCGCACTCATCATTGTGCTTTCTAATGTTGCTTTGAGTTGTCCAGAAAAAGCACTCTGTCTTTTCTGCAAAGGAAATGCATAATTACAGTCTCATAGATATAGACGTGGAGAAGCAAAGGTCCCTCCGCATATTTTACCAGAACACAAAGAAACAAAACATTCCAGAGTTCAGCGAATAATTTGAAATGCAATTGTTTTCATGCTATCTATAAATAAAACTATTCAAGCAAAACTAGATGAACACCAGTGTATTTCTTGCGAGCATGCGAAAAGCAGAAAGTAATCACTTACGTCGTAAAATACCCATGAACGTCGTAAAGGCTACAGTTAGTTCACTGGCAAAATGTTAAGCCCTCTGTAAGGTTAGGCACCTATTGGTCATTTGCTTTTCATCCCGCTTTTTACGAATCAAACCGGTTTTACTTACAATATTGCTCCACGTGAATGCATAAATGATGCAATGGTAAACATGACCAATGGTGAAGCGAATGCCTCACATCCGGTATAGAGAGCAAACTCGAGACCAATGAAGAATGAAG
>NC_051162.1:49120607-49160858 GCF_013339745.2 Dermacentor silvarum | reverse complement strand
TACAAAGGCGATGGAGCGGAGCGTGGGAGCGCGGTTACTTACTTGGTTTCTCGGTGATTTTGCAGCCGAACAGATAGCACGTCGCTCGCGTCTCGCTAAGAAGCACTCATCAAATTGCGAAATCTACGCAGTTCCTGCAGTTGACTCAGCGTGTGAAATATCAGCGGAGCGGACCGTAAGCGGCACTCACCTAGCTAAAACTGTCTAATAACGGAAACGACATCGTTGCCTGCGCACAGAGTTACCATTTTGCGGAAGACTCTGCGACGCTTAATGTCATGAGCTTTCAAAAAACCTTCGAGGCGAAAATAAAGTGCAGCAGGTTTGGAAATACACGTATGAACGTTGCGTAATTTACGACTGCCGTAAGGTAGACAGCTGGGTTAATTGGTTCGGTTGCGTACTTGAAATCGGCCAAAAAAGATAACACAACACAACTGCAGCGGCTTCTTTTCCTTTTTTTTGCTTGCGAATTCTATGACATAGGAGTACGAGGTCAAGTGGCGCTATATAAGAGACACTTGTTAAAAGCGAGAATCAATTAACCGGAGTTAAACGTGCCGGCGTAATGATAGCAGCTAATTTACATTATAGCTAACACCTTCATATGTAACGCACAAAAAATATTTAAGGAGCCATTATGCAATTTGCACGCTTCTGATCATGACAACTGGTCAAACTCCATTGTAAGGACCAAAAGTTATGATGAATAATGTAAAAGACGTGTCCAACTGTAAACACGGAACAATCAAATATTTGTATTCCGACTCACCTGCAAAAAGTTGCGTATGTAACTAACCAGTGCAAATGCTACGTCTTAGTTGCAGTATACATTGAATGTCAGGTAAAACGCTTTGTCCTGGAGAAATAATACGCGTATAAATGGTTCTAGTCGGTATGAGCCACTCATAAAGCAAAGCCAGCCAACCCATCAACCAACAAGAAAAACCTCCACTCTAGCACGCATGGTCTGGGAGTGCGGGCCGAGATGCCACAAATTCAGCAAGGAGGAGTGTGACTCGCTTCTGCGTAACCCCGCTTTAGACAAGCAAATCCTGGCTGTCCGGCGTGCCCGCGACCGGGCCTGTGGGCTAGACCTGCCAGTCTCGACGTGGGACAAGCCGGGTGCGCGACGAGTTCGCATCCTCGCCGGACCTCCAATAAAGTTATTTCACTCACTCACTCAAACATCTGGTTGGCCACCCTAAGATGCGAAAAGGGAAATGAGAATGTAAAAAAATAATTAGAGACGGGGAGGCAAAGTTGCGGTGAACTTGAGCACACTCGCACACAGCGACACGCAGTCAAAGGCGTCCACATAGGCCAGTCGCCCTCAAGAAGCGCCAAAGGGCCTCCACATATGCCTTGTGGGCCTGCGAGCGATGGGGACGGTGTTCGAGTAGCGCAGGGCCTGCGTGGACAGCGGCCGATCGTCAAGCCGTCGGAATGTGTTCTACGCGTACATCGAGTGTCTGTCGGTGTTATAGAAATCTAGAGCAGTGGCACAATTATTATCGATGTTCCCTCATTCGCAGGTGCAGACATCGCCGGCAACACTGTCAGTCATTCCGAGTAGTGAAGGCAACTCCTAACTTGCATAGCCAGACAAGCGAATCTTCACGTACGTCGATACGTTCAGGTCAAAGTCGGAGTTGCAGCGAAGGGTGTAGTCTCGTACGCTTTGTATAATATTTCGGGCGTTCCAGTCAGCCAAGAAGACAGCGCGTGCCAAATTACGAAGCTGCCTTGTAGTGTCTGTCCTGGAGAGTGTAATGGGAATGTTGTGGTCTTTTTTGTTCTGGCGAGCGAGCAACATTGTCTGCGTGATCATTTCCACTTATCGCGCAATGTCCAGGTATAACCCCTGGAAAGAAATTCCGTGGCCCATAGGCGTCGATTACAGAGGACGAGGGGGGCGCTCGGTGGCTCAAGGAGCCCTCTCCGCAGTTTTACGTAGGAGGGCAAAGCTCCCCCCCCCCCCCCCCCCCACACTCGGCAATGTCATTACACCGGTTGTCGCAGCATTCTTTCTTAGAGATTTAGACTTGCGAAGCGCATAGCCGCGCTTAAGCGACCTGACCAGCCATTTGGGCTCGCGCAACGACGTCGCGGGCATATGTAGTGGGAGCGCAAGGAACGGAACGTGTGCAGAGTAGCAACGCCGGGTGGCGACTACAAAGAATGGCGAATAGCCGGCGGTGTCATGACGGGACGAATTGTGCGCAAATTGAACGTAGGCAGGTATCCCAATCGCGGTGGTCAAAACAAGCATACATGAACAGCATATCCGTCAGTGTTCTGTTGAAACGCTCGGTAAGGCCATTTGTGGATGGTACTCAATCGCCAGTTGATTCGTTGTACAGCAACAGCGAAGAATGTCTTCGGCAACATTAGATAGGATCGAGCGGCCACAATCCGCAAACCCCAGAAAGAAGAAGAAGAAGCAGCTGGCGCGGAGCACTGTGATGAAGGATGACGTCGTTAAGTAGAAAGTCGGCGGTGTCTGTAGCGCAGCTACTCGGAATGAAGCGCGTGATGGCAAATGTGGTCGCGTAGTCGGTCCCGACAGCAATCCACTTATTGCCGGAGACGGATATAGTAAAAGGCCCCAGCAGATCAAGGCCAACCCAATAGAGTGGCTCTGGTGGGATATCTTCCCGTTGAATCTGGCCAGCAGGTGCAATAGAAGGGCGTTTTCGGCGCCGACAGCGATCGCGGGCAGCGAAGTAGCGTCGCATGGAACGGGCCGATTTATTCTAGAGCCGCACACCGAACCACACCGCCCGCCGGGCGCACGAGGGGGTCATGCGAAAAGTAGCCCATTTCGCACACTGGTGGACAAATTTCGGTGTACACTGGGTCAGCACATGCCGGGTAAACCGAAATTTATGCGCCAGTGTACGACATATGCAGTTTTTCGCACGACCGCACATGTGTGGTAGGCGGGTGGTGAGGCGTGCGGCTCGATCGAGCGTAAATCGGCCTTAAAGGCCAGAACCACCGCCGCACGCGGCCGTAGGTGCTGGAGACGCCGAGGTGCCTAGCTGTCGGTGCCTGGGAACAACTGACAAAGAATTCGGGGCCATCTGGCTGAAGGTTACCGTGGTACAGAATGTCACCGTGAAGCACAAAGCGGTGGAGAGAAGGGTCGGAATGGCCAGAGGGGAGACGCTTGTTGATGAATCGCACATAATCATCATGTTTCTGTTCAGTACCAATATTAACCAAGTCGGAGACAGACAATACACAAGCGTCGGCATCATGGTCAGGCGAGTCAGCGCTGTCCACCGGGTGGCGCGAGTGGCAGCCTGCGTCCTTGTGCAATCGGCCAAACTTGAATATTACAACAAGCGAATACTCTTCGTTTGTTGCCCAACCACCAAGGCGGCCACGCGGGTCCTTGAGAGAAGATAGCCAGCAAAGGGTGTGGTGGTCGGTAATGACTGAGATTGGACGGCCATACAAATAAAGGTGGAATTTCGTGACCACCCGTACCATGGCTAGGCACTCGCGTTCTGTGATAGAAAAGTTTATTTCCAAAGTAGAAAGAAGTCGGCTGGCGTGTGCATTGACTCGTTTCTGGCCATGTTCATGCTGAGTGAGGACAGCGCCTACGCTATGTCCACTGGCATCGGCGCGAACTTCAGTGGGCGCAGATGGGTCGAAGTAGGCCAGTACTCGTATAGCGTGGAGAGTGCGGCGGCTTCTGAGTGGCCCCATGAGAAAGGCACGTCCTTCTTTAGAAGATCCGTAAGGGACGAGGGACGTTTGCAAATTTTCGTGCAATACACCGAAAGTAGGAAAATAATCCAACGATACACCGAACATCTGTAGCAGAACCCAGCACTCCGAAGTTCTTGACAGCACAAAACTTCTCAGGGTCAGCCCGAATGTTGGTGGCACTTACTAGATGGCCAGGTACTGTTATTTGTCGTCTGCCGAAATACACTTGGCGGAGTTGAGATGAAAGCCATTTCGACGAAAGACGGCTAAAATAGTTAATATGCAGGTAAGGTGACTCTCGAACGTTGGCGAAAGCAAACTGACGTCGTCGACGTAACAAAGGCAGCGTGACCATTTATAGCCTCTATGTAAAGAGTCCGTCATCCGTTCGAATGTGGCTGGAGAATTAGTCCCGAAGGCATAACATTGTATGTATAGAGAACGTCAGATGTAATAAACGCTGTCTCTTTTGCGGTCCATGTTGGCAACAGAAATCTGCCAGTACCCAGAGCCACGATCTTCAGGGGAGAAGTATCTGGCTCCGTGAAGGCAGCCGAGGGCGTATCAATGCGTGCAAGAGGATATACGTCCTTGCGTGTTATCTTGTATATATATATATATGTGTGTGTGTGTGTGTGTGTTGAAGTGCTACCCCGGACACCAGTTCGCACTCCTGGCTTATGCGAAAAGTTTCAGTTTTGGTTCATAGGCCCATACAAAGTCTTAGAGCAGACTTCTCCCGTTAATTATCTCGTCCAACCTATTGTGGTTCCAACTGACCGCCGCTGTCGCGCTGCCGAGATTGTCCACGTCTCTCGCATGAAGCCTTTCACAAGGCGTTCGCCGTCCCTTTAAGTTGCGGCCAGGCTGGCCGCTCGCACGTGGGGGAAATTAGTGTGGGCATTTCTTAGTGACTTCTTTGTTGGCTGCACATATTCATCATCTCATCGGCTTCGTCGTCTTCATCGCTTGTGGGGACTCATCTTGAGACTGATCTGTGCCTCGAATGTGATCGGTCCGCCGCGTCTTCGGGGCGTATTAAAGGTCGTGTAAACGCTACGTCGCGGCAGGCGGAGCCAATATTGTAGATGTAGAAGTGCCAGATGGCTCGTCCTGCGGCATGTTGGCGGACAGCTGGCACGAACGGCGACCTGAGCGAAGCTCCAGGAGGTAGAGCGGGCGAGAAGAGGACGGGGGACCGAGGAGCAACCTCCACCACTTGCGACGTAGCGTTTACACGACCTTTAATACGCCCCGAAGACGCGGCGGACCGATCACATTCGAGGCACAGATCAGTCTCAAGATGAGTCTCCACAAGCGATGAAGACGACGAAGCCGATGAAATGATGAACATGCGCAGCCAACGAAGAAGTCACTAAGAAATGCCCACAATATGTATATATATATATATATATATATATATATATATATATATATATAGATATATCCCAGGCTTAGTTGTACTAGTAACATATAAAAATGTCGCCGCTTCGCCCGAAAAGCGCAGCATCAATTGCGATAGCAAATTAGTAGAGAGCTATTCGGAGTAGGGATGGTAGTTTTATCGGCTGCATAAACTTGGACACATTCGCTTACTAACTGAATTACCGCGCGTGGTGTCAGCGCGCACAAGCAAACATGAATAGATCTGACTGAATGACCGCAGACAACGACTGTCCAAACGCTGGCAGCAAGCGCAGCCGCCGCAGCGGGCGAAGGTTCGTGCGGTCTATCGCTTTAATGGAAACTGAGCGGTGAATGCACGGCGCATACAAAGGTCAGAGCCGTGTGGAGATCGTTTTTAAGAGACGGTGCGGGCGACCGCCACAGCGGGGCAAAGTACAAACGCAGTTGTTGGCAGAGGAGAAGCTTGCCGCCCCCCTCCCTCCCGCGCTGCCTTCCCGCTTTCTTGCTTTCGCGTTGGAGATGGAGTGGCCAGTTCCCCTTGCGGCCTGTTGCAAGATAAGCATTTGGTGCCGCAGCACAGCGTCGCCCCGCCTCCCTACCTCCCATACCCCCACGGCCTATCGCGCGACGGTCGCGTTTGCTTTCCGCCGTGCGTTCGCTTTCCGTGACAGCGCGCGTCCCTTGCGTGCTTTCACTCGCGCATACGGCGCGCGGCGACGATTTTATCGCCCTTGGACTTAATACGGAACCTCACGGCGACGACGACGACAGAAATCTGGTTGAAGTTTCCATATAATTGCTATCGCAGTAATACCCCAGAAAGTTGATGGGAAAACGGCGCCGCGGTAGCTCAATGGTAAGAGCATCGCACGCGTAATGCGAAGACGTGGGATCGTTCCCCACCTGCGGCAAGTTGTTTTTTTTTTCATCCACTTTAATTTCCAGTAGTTTATGATTTCTTTAATTCACTTAGTAAGTACAAGTTATTTCCCCTATGTTCTCTTTGGTATCGTTGTTTGTTGGCTTCGTAGGATTAATAAAAAATTGGGCCCCTCGGTTCCCTTTCTTCTCGTTCAATATATGTATATATATATATATATATATATATATATATATAGTTCAATGCATAGAAGCCCGTAGGAAAAAATAATGGGACTTAACTGATTTTCCGGCCACGGGACCGGACTATATATATATATATATATATATATATATATATATATTGTAAGGCAGATGACATACGTCGGCGCTGAGTCAGCAGCATCGGCAGCATCAAGCGCGCAGCCGAAGCTCGAGCGAGAGGACTGAGCTCGGTGCATCTTACGACCGGCTGTCGCTACGAACCTTAATAAATCTCCTTTATAAGTGGTGGAGCCGTGCGGGGTAACGTTCCACTCTACCATCCTGGAACTTCGTTCGCGGACGCTACCCTCTGCCATGCCGGACGCCGACCAGCAGACTCTTCCATCGCCACCCGTCCCTTGCGCTGGCACCGTTCGCCAGCGGGAACCTCCCATCTTCAGCGGAACCGACGACAACGACGTTGAAGAGTGGCTGTCATCTTATGAACGGGTGAGCGTTCACAACAAATGGAATGACTGGGACAAGCTGGCTTACGTATTCTTCTATCCTGCGGGCGTCGCCAGTCTCTGGTTCAGGAATCATGAGAGGGATATCCGAACGTGGTCGGCGTTCAAGACGTCGATTACTGAAGTATTTGACCGACCCGTGGTCAGGATACTCCGAGCCGAGCAGCGTTTGCGTACACGCGCACAGGACACGGGTGAGACGTTCACCAGCTATATAGAAGACGTCCTCGATTTGTGCAGGCGCGTGAACGCTGCCATGACGGAAGCGGAAAGGATTAAGCACGTCATGAAGGGAATCGATGATGAAGCGTTCCAGATGCTTCTGGCCAAGGACCCGCGCACTGTTGGCGACGTTATCAGCTTGTGCCAGAGCTATGATGAATTGCGTAAGCAGCGAGCTCTGACAAGGCGACATCCCACACTTAATGCGGCGTCACTCTGCAGCCTGACCACCGGCCCCGAACAAGCCTCCCTGATAACCCAAATCAAGGATTTCGTCCGCGAAGAAGTCGCACGACAGCTATCTCTGGTGTCCATCACTCCGGAGTCTGCCAGCACTTTGCCGTCTCCTCTCCGTAATGAGATCCATGAAGAGGTCACGAAAGCGCTGCCAGCTGTTCACCAGCAGGATGCCGTGGCTACACCGTTGACTTATGCTGCGATTGCTGCAATGGCCCCTCGCAGTGCGCCCGTACCACGTTTCCAGCAGCCTGTGCACCGCCCTCCTCCTCCCGTGCCCTGGGCCAGCACTGCCGTCGCTAACCCGTGACGTACGCCGGACAATCGCCCTATATGCTTTTCATGTAGGTATCCCAGTCACGTCGCAAGGTTCTGCCGCCGCCGATCGCAGGCGTTCGATGACGATCGACGAGCGTCCTATGTGCCGCCCGATCCAAATACGCCTTACGGACTCTTCGATCCTTCACCAACTCGCTCCCAGACTGATCGCCGTCCTCGCTTCGAACGTTTCCGGTCACCCTACCCACGTCGCCGATCGTTTTCCCCTATGCGTCAGCGACCCGTCTCTAACGAAGAGGGAAATTAGACGACGCAGTTCCTGAGGCAAGAACTGCGCAAGTGTCGACATGCCGAAGTCCTCCTCCTTTACCTGCCAATGTCATTGATGTGTTTGTCGAAGATGTCGCTACAGTCGCCCTCGTCGATACCGGTGCCGCTATTTCAGTTATGGATGCCAGGTTTTGGCGCTTGCTTGGTAAAGTGACGACGTCTCTGTCTGGATAGTCGCTTCAAACGGCAAGTGCTAAACCCATTTGCCCTACCGCTGCTTCTACAGCCCGTGTAACCATACAGGGCGTTTTATACACGATTGAGTTCATAGCTCTTTCATCGTGCTCCCACGCCGTTATTCTAGGATGGGATTTTCTCTTACGCCACAATGCCATCATCAATTGCGCTCGGGCTGAGCTTGAACTTTCCCACCTTGGTGACCTGGCCTCGGTCGATGCTCATCCTGCCGCTAAACTTCTCGTGAAAGAAGACACCTGTGTTCCCCCGTGCTCTTCAGCATTCGTACCAGTCTCGTGTTGTGCTATATCCGACGGGACGGTCTTATTCATGCCCTCTCATCACTTTGTTACCCGAAAAGCGCTTCCTTTGCCCTTCGCAGCTCTTGACCTCGCCACCGGTGTAAGCACGATGCCCATTTACAATCATCTTTCATCGCCGCTATCACTGCTCCGCCGCGAATTCCTTCGTTACGTCGAGTCCGTTGATTCAACACGAATTGTCTCCGTCCTCGACGAAATGCCTTCTACTACCGTTCATGAACTGAGTGCCCTCTCCGTAGCCGACTCAGCATGGACGGATGTGTTCAGCCCATTCATCGCCGACGATCTGACACATTCGCAGCGATCTCAACTTCTCGCAATCCTTCAGCACTTACACCTTTCCTTCGACGTTGCGCAAACATCTCTTGGCCGTGCATCAACAGTCGAGCATCACATCGACACTGGCTCTCACTCACCGCTGCGATAAAGACCATATCGCGTGTCCGCTACGGAACGTCGCGTCATTGCCGAACAGGTCGATGACATGCTTCGTCGGGGCGTCGTTCAACCTTCACAGAGCCCATAGGCCTCTCCCGTGGTACTCGTCACGAAGAAAGACGGTTCCATCCGCTTCTGTGTTGATTTTCGACGGTTGAACAAGATCACACTGAAGGACGTCTACCCATTACCACGCATCGATGATGCTCTGGACTGTTTGCAGTGAGCCGAGTTCTTTTCTTCGCTGGATTTGCGGTCAGGCTACTGGCAGGTTCCGATGGCAGAGGCCGATCGCCCGAAAACTGCATTTGTTACACCAGACGGCTTGTATGAATTCACCGTCATGCCTTTCGGACTTTGCAACACACCTGCTACGTCCGAAAGAATGATGGATAATGTTCTGCGTGGCCTCAAATGAAAAATCTGTCTTTGCTATCTTGACGACATTGTGGTGTTCGCCCCTGATTTCGCAACGCACCTGCTACGCCTCCAGCACGTACTCACTTGCTTGACCAACGCCGGGTTGCAACTTAACCTGAAGAAATGTCGATTTGGTGTTTGTCAGCTCACAATTTTAGGCCATGTCGTGTCAAAGGAGGGTATTCGCCTGGATCCCGAGAAGCTACGAGCTGTTACTGCGTTCCCAAAGCCTACCACTATCAAAGAGCTACGCAGTTTCATGGGCCTCTGTTCATACTTTCGGCGATTCGTTCGAAGCTTTGCGTCAATTATATCACCTCTCACGCAGCTCCTTGGTGGCTCTAGAGATCTCTCATCGTGGTCTCCAGAGTGTGACAACGCCTTCACAACCTTGCGCCGTCTTCTCACGACGCCCCCCATTCTTCGCCATTTTGACCCTCAAGCGCCAACCGAACTTCATACTGACGCAAGTGGTGTAGGCCTTGGTGCTGTGTTGGCACAATGTCAACCTGGCCACACAGAATACGCCGTCGCATACGCGAGTCGCACGTTAACCAAGGCGGAGGCCAATTACAGCTTAACAG
The DNA here is from genome assembly GCF_013339745.2 of Dermacentor silvarum. Taxonomy (NCBI): domain Eukaryota; kingdom Metazoa; phylum Arthropoda; class Arachnida; order Ixodida; family Ixodidae; genus Dermacentor; species Dermacentor silvarum. The sequence goes on along the minus strand of NC_051162.1, from coordinate 49,151,129 downwards.
AAAAATTCGCCTGAAAGGCGAAGCATCAATTGCGATAGCAAATTTGTAGAGAGCTATACGGAGTAATGATATTAGCTTTATCAGCTGTTTAAACTTGGACATGCAGCAGCACCGGCAACACGCAGAACTGTTGTCGACGCCGTCGGCGTTTTGGCCGCGTTCGCTGAAAATGCTTGCAGCGTTGGTGACTGTTGATGATGATGATAAGTGGTTCTTGAGGGAAAGGGAAAGGTTGGCGCTATCTTCTGCAGCCCTTGAGGGAGCACGGCTCAGCGCCAATTGGTGACTGTTGCCGGAGCCTCTGATATAAATAGGCACTTGGTGCCGCAGCTAAAAGTCGCCTCCCTTCCCTCCCCCTCCCTCCCCTACGGCGTCTCGCGCGTCGGAAGAAGGCGCGTTTGCTCTACATATATGGTGATTGTAAAGGAGGAAAGAGACGCCTACTTCTGCAGCCCTTAAGGGAGCACGGCGCGGAACGTGCGTTTGTTCTCCGCCGTGCGTTCACTCCCCGTGAAAGCGCGCGCCCCTCGCGCCCTTTCACTCGCACATACAGCGTTCGGCGCGCGGCGACGGTTTCATCTCCATTGACGTCATACGGAACCTCACGGCGACGGCGACGCCGACGGCAGAAATCTGCTTTTGAGTGTCCATATAATTGCTATCGCAATAAAAGGAGTGTTTGGCCATTGTGTGGGCACTTGGCAAGTTTCGCCCATATTTATACGGCCGATCTTTTATTGCGATAGCAATTATATGGACACTTCAACCGGATTTCTGCCGTCGCCGTCGCCGTCGCCGTGAGGTTTCTTATAGACAAAATCTTCGCCGCGCGCCGTATGCCCGAGCGGAAGCGTGCGGGGACGCGCGCTATCACGGAGAGCGAACGCACTCAATCTCCCACGCGCAAGCAGGGAAGCGGGAAGCCAGCGCCGGAGGGAGTGGAGGGGGGGGGGGCGCACTTCTACTCTGCCAACAACCGCGCTCGTCGCTCGCCCGCACCGTCTGTTATCTCCACACGGCTCTGACCTTTATGCTCCCTGCATTCGCCGCTCAGTTTCCGTTGAAGCGATAGACCGCACGTACCTTCGCCGCTGCGGCGTATGCGTTTGCTGCCAGCGTTTTGGCAGTCGTTGTCTGCGGTCATTCAGTGTGATCTATTCACGTTTGTTTGTGCGCGCTCACACCACGCTTGTTCATTCAGTTAGTAATAGTCGGGCCACATTTTCCAACGCACGCTACACATGCAATGCTGCCCGGATCGGCAGTGCAGTGCTACAGGTGTGTCCCTTCGCACGCGCTGCCCACGGGAAGCGCTTCTCATCAACACCACCGTTTCACACGCGCCTTCTCGTGGTCATCGAGTCTCTCTTCATGTCGGTCTACTTACGCCGCAGCACACCTGCTTACTTAATCAGCTCATGTTTACTACAATTCATATTGCTACCAAAGCCGCTCACCTTACTTCGTATGACATTGCAGTGTTGCTATCGCATTCATTGCTTCGCCCTTAGGGCGAAACTTTGACATTTTTCACGTAGTGACCGACCACTACGCACTATGTTGGCTGTCAACGCTAAAAGACCCATCGGGCCGCCTTGCCCGCTGGGCATTTCGAATTCAGGAATATGACATCCGCGTGGTTTACCGTTCCGGGCGAAAGCACTCCGACGCTGACGCGCTATCCCGATCACCGCTTCCCCCGAAGGCCAGTCACGACTCCTCCTGCGAGTGCACATTGTCATCTCTGGACTTTGACACTCTCGCTGCTGCACAGCGTGATGATCCCTGGACTGCATCTCTGTTCGACCTTCTATCGGATACGTCGAAAGTTCCAGCGTCACGAACGCTTCGGCGCCAAGTTCCTCATTTTGCGATTCGAGACCAGCTACTGTATCGCCGAAACTATACCCCAGAGGGACGCACATGGTTACTCGCCATTGCACGAACCTTGCGATCAGAGATTTGCTCCTCGTTCCACGTCGACCCCAGTGTGGCCACGCGGGAGTCTTCAATACCTACGAAAGACTTCGACACCGCTATTACTGGCGGGGAATGTACAATTTCGTTCGCAACTTCGTGTGCTCTTGTCATGAGTACCAACGCCGCAAAGCACCACCGCATAACTCCGCCGGTGAACTCCAGCCTTTACAATGCCCATCCCGACCCTTTGAACGCGTGGGCATAGATCTCTACGGGCCACTTCCGTTGACTCCTAGCGGCAACAGGTGGATCATCGTTGCGGTAGACCACTTAACACCTTATGCGGAGACTGCTGCTCTACCAAATAGCGCAGGAGGTCGCCAGTTTCATATACTACGCCGTTTTATCCTTCGTCATAGAGGTCCACGTGAACATTTAAGCGACAGAGTCCGCACCTTCTTATCTGAAGTCATCGAACAACTGCTTGCCGCATGCGCTATTGCTCATCGTAAATGCACTGCCTATCACCCACAGACTAACGGTACCACGGGACGCTTCAATCGAACTCTTGGTGACATGCTCGTCGTGTACGTCTCACCTGATCACTCTAATTGGGACCTAGTTCTTCCGTTTGTCACCTACGCCTACAACACAGCGATTCAGGCCACTACCGGATTCTCACCCTTTTACCTTCTTTACGGCCGTCATCCTTCGCACACAATCGACACCATTCTGCCCTAACAGCCGGACCCATCCGAATGCCTGGCGATCTCGGAAGCAGCCAGACACGCCGAAGAATGTCGCCAGCTGGCCCGCCAATTCACCTTAGACGAACAGAACCTTTAAAAAGCCGTTCACGACGCCCGGAACTCGACTCCCAATTTTCTCCCGGGCGCCCTCGTCTGGTTGTTAGTGCCACACCACACGCCTGGGCTCGCTTCAAAGCTCCTTGCGAAGTACGACGGGCCATACCGCGTTCTCGAGAGAACATCACCCGTTAATTACCTGGTTGAGCCGCTCACGCCGTCGTCCGACATGCGACGTCGTAACCGTGAAGTCGTTCACGTTCAGCGCCTCAAGCCGTATCACCTTTGTATCGTCCTTCCGGACAACTAAGTCGCCAGGATGGCTCCTTTATTTCCGCGGGGACCTTGTAAGGAAGATGACAAACGTCGGCGCTGAGTCAGCAGCATCGGCAGCATCAAGCGCGCAGCAGAAGCTCGAGCGAGAGGACTGTGCTCGGTGCATCCTACGACCGGCTGTCGCTACGAGCCTTAACAAATCTCCTTTATAATATATATATATATATATATATATATATATATATATATATATATATATATATATATATCGTAAAGGACGGAGACAGAGAGACAAAGACACAGAGACAGCACCCGTCCTGGGCCGGCTGTTCTATTCTCTGCCCGTCGTCTTTCTCCTCCAGCGCCCGCCTTGCGAGCACGCGCGGCCAGGTTCACTTCGCCTTTACACTCGGCCACGCTGCAAGTTTCCGGTGCGCTTGCAACTAAGCAATTTGTCCAGGGTTTTAGGTCGTCGTTGGTCATGCGTCCAGCGCGCAACCAGCTTCTCTGGATGTCGGCACTGACTGTTGCGCTCTGGTCGCAGGTCCCGCCGACGATTATCTTGTCGCAGTTGGGAAAACGGGGCAGGCGATCTTGGACAGTGAACCACCGTCTGTCTCACAATGCGGGATCGGTCGCACTGGTTGCAGTCGGTCGTAGTACGAAGGTGCTTCGAGGTGATCAAATCGACTCGTCTTGACAAAACGTCGCGCACAACCGGGCTGTGCTCTTCAGAAGCCGTACCGTCGGCAGGATGTGATAGGCCTGCGATGTGCATTGTGAAAGGCGGTGTTGCAAGCTTTTGAAGGCTCGAAGCAGGGGCTGGGTATGCGCCGAAACCGATGGTCTCTTGCGCGCCTTTTGAGATGGCTTCTTGTGAGTATTGCGCGTTGATAGTCGCTTGTGCGTCTTGTAGTCTGTTATCAGCGAATGAATATCTCCGCATTCGGCCAATGACGGCTGCGAAGGTTGGGGTTCCGACCGGGTATGAAGTATTTCATGTTTAGGATCCGTGGACAAATTAGTGGGGTCCAGTAGTTGCAGCGCTCCATCATCAGAGCTCGACGAACTATTACACGGTTGGCCCTTTCTTGCGGCACCGGAAGACGAGGACGGGCCCGCGATACCCAGCGGGAAAGAGGGCCGGTGCTCTTGAACTGTAACCTCGTTTTCGGTGCCTGTAGTTCCGAGCTGAGCCTTGAGTATGAGCCCGGCGGCCTCCCGGAAATGGGCCAAAGAGGTGGTCCGCCGAGTGCCATCCCCCGCCTGGTGTGAGGCTGATATCGTCGTTCGGTGAGCCGGTGTTGTCGGTTGGTGATGCGCCGCCCGGTGGTGGGTCGACGCAGGAAGCGGTGGTAGCCACACGCTTCCCACCGTCTGGGATGAAGCCGACGGCGACACCCGGTGAGCCGGCTGCTGTGTCGGGGCACCCTGTGGACCTTTCTGCCGGAGGGACGCAGGGTACACCTGCCGAAGCGTCGAGGCTGTATCTCTCAGAAGCGCCGCGCGAAGAAAGGCGGTGATCGGACTCACCACAGGCATAGGGAAGCGGGCCGAAAGCAGCTATCAGAGCTGCGCTCCATTCAGGCCACGACCCATGGTTAATGCCTGCGTAGTTGTCCCAAGCCTTGGCGGCACCGCAAAGTCGTTTCGCGGCGCCATCTTGTGTGGTCTGGCCAGGCATGACGATCACCCAGGCCTTGATGTTGCGAACCCAAAGGATAACGTCGTCTTGAAAGCCGCGAAACGTCGGTATGTCCACGAACGCCGGCTGCAGGGAAGCGTGGACGGCGTTCCCAAGCAGGACGCAACCGCTGACGGATGCGAAGGCGCTCGTCATACCCTGGAGCTGTTGTGCCAGTAACGAGATGGCTCGCATAACGTCCGTCAAGCTGCCGGCTGAGTCGCCCGTTGAGCCAGGGGTGGAATCCGCGCACCCTGAGGCGTCAGCAGCGGCCGTACTACTCGGACCAGCCGGACCAGTAGCCAAGGGAGCGTGAACGGCATCCGTTGAGCCAGAACTGGTGGCGGCCGCGGTACTCACTGCAGCCGGAAGCATGGTCAGGGGAGCGTGAACAGCATCCCTAGCTGGCTGAGATGGCGATAATATCACGGGGCAGTGATCGAGGACGTGGGAAGCGTGGACGGCATTCCCTGGCCGCAGGAGAAACGTACCACGGCGAGGATCCATGTCTGAGGCAGCGTGGACGGCATGCCTTGGCGGATCGGAGGTCGAGGTAGTCCTAGGCGCGGCATCTGTGCCAAGAGAAGCGTTGACGGCGTTCCCTCGCCAGAAGGACCCTGGACGGCGAGATGCCGGAGGATGCAAGGCCTCCGCAGCACGGTGCTGAAGGCTGGAGTGCCTTAAGACGGCTGCGCCATTGTAAAGGAGAGAGATAGAGACACAAAGACACAGAGACAGCACCCGTCCTTGGCCGGCTGATGATGATGATGATGATGATGATGATGATGATGATGATGATGATGATGATGATGATGATGATGATGATGATATCCTCAGCATATGGCTCGTACCCACTCCGGGGGATTGGCCAAGAATTGGGCACCTGAACTTTTAGATACGGTTTTGGAAACTACTGTTACAGTGCAATTTAGTAATCAGAACAGACAGAATAATTTTCTTATACTGCACTTTTTATAATATAAATATCATGCTATATCTCTAATTGTACAACTATGGATTTAAAATTTTATTCGTTTTGTTGATTGAATGAAACCACAAACGGCATGAAACAGGTCCCTGTGGCTAAAGCCGAATATCGAGGCACCGAAAGAGAGTACTATTTCTGATGTTAAATTTACCCCTAATTTAGCAAGCGGAATTTCAAGAAGTCTTTTTCTTTGTAATTTATACCGACGACATATTAAAAAGTAGTGTTCTACGGTTTCTGTTTCTAGACAGAATGGACACAGCGGCGATATCGCCAGACCAGCCCTGTGTAAATATAGGTTTAATGGCGGGACACGGCAGCGTAATTTTGTGATTATTACTTCCGATAGTCTTGATGGACACCAATGTATTTTCCACAGAAATTCTAGGTGCTGAAATTCAGTCCATGTTGTTATTGTTTCAATTATAGCTCTACGAATTGAAAAAGTCCGATATCCGATCGCGGTGATTTGTGCCACCATTGGAAGGACCGATATTATTGGTCCATTCAGGGATGCTCGCGCTAATGAATCGGCCATTTCATTGAAATGTAATCCGCAGTGTCCTGGTACCCATAATAATTTTACAAGATTCAACTGGGGGGGGGGGGGGGGGAACTAATGTTGGAAACGTCTTTAGAGCTGGTGATTTAGTTGAAGCTGTAAGCGCAGTACAGACAGAAAGGGAATCTGTTGTAGTAACCGCGCTGTATTCATTTAAAGGGAGTTTACGCAGTGCAAGAATCATTGCTAAGAGCTCAGCTTCAAATACGGGAGTCAAATCTGGCAGTCTCAAGGAGAATGACCAGCCAAGCGACATCGGGAAAATGCCTACGCCCGCCTTATCGTCGTTCACAGAAGCGTCAGTGGCTATTATGTTAAATGTGTGTACTTGCGCAAGGTAATCTTGCAATATTTTATCACCTGACTGAATGAAACTTAGGGTTCTGTGGGAAAATTTCATCGAATTCAATCTTTAAATTCTGATTTAAGTCATATGATGGAATAACGTCTCTTATTTTTACATTTAAACTGTCTAATTGTTTTTGTACAAAAATAATCTGTGGGGTGTGAAAACGTGGCCAATGAACTAGAAAGAAGGAGTTTGGATCGTTTACAAATACATATTCCGATCGTCTAATTGGAAAACTGTAAAATTTTAGAAATGTTTGTATCGTTAAGATGCGGAATCTGCAGGGCAATGTTGGCAGGCGCGCTTCCTGATAAAGAACATTGTTTGCTACAAGCCTAGGGAGTCCCAGGCACAGGCGCAGGGCTTCACGCTCCAAAAGAACCAGAGGCTTAGTTTTATAAGCAGGGCTTCCTGAGAATAATACACAGCCGAATTCCAATATTGGACGCATGTACATTTTGTATATCATTATGAGAGCGTCCCTGCGTAGCCCATACTTTCGGTTGCTCAGTCTGCGTAGTAAACGTAAAGCACGCTGTGCCTTAGAAGCTACATTTTCTATATGTGGACTCCAGTTGAGTTTTCCATCATAAATGATACCTATATATTTAAAAGACTTAACCTGGGGATTTGGTTCTTTATTGTAAACTATACAGACTGAAAACGGATCCGTTAGTGGGAACACCAATGTTGCGCTTTTACTTACATTTAATGTCATGCAGATTGAAGCCATACCTCAAGCATACTCAAGTATCTCTGTAATTTTTGGTATAAAGAATATATGTCGTTATCGGCCGCGAAGAATGCAATATCATCTGCATAAACGTAAACTTGCAGGTCCTGATTGGCTCGAATGGAGCTCATTAATATGCTAAATAATACTGGAGATAAGACTGCTCCTTGGGGGACACCACGAGTCCGTTTGAACTTAGAGGAAGAGCAGCCGTCTTTAAAGCAATAAAATTCTCTTGATCTCAAAAATCCTGCCAACCACGCAATAATATATTTTGGGATATTATGATTCCGTAGTACATTCAGTTAAACTGTATGTTCCACGGAGTCATATGCTTTAGCTATGTCTAATGTCACTAAAGCGGAATATTGTCTTCTTTTTCTAGCGAGTTGTATGCGGCTCTCTAAATCAGCATGGGCACACCATATAGAGCAGTCAGCTCTGAAGCCTATTTGATTTGGACTCTATATTAAATTATCCGACATCCAGACAGTAATTCTGTAATGTAGAATCTTCTCTATGAGTTTGACCATATTATGAGTAAGAGAGATAGGTCTGATATTTTCTATGGTGTAACCTAATCCTTGTTTTTTAGGTATCGGGATTATTTTAGCTAGTTTCCAATCGTATGTTATCCAGGCGTTGTTTAGAGAATAGTTTATAATGCTTAGGAGATCAGAAGGAGATAGTTCGAATAAAATTTTTATCATATGCACTGTAATTCCATCAGGACCTGGAGCTGAGACGGGTAAGTTTCGAATTACTTGAGCTAATTCAGGCAAAGTAACTTCATTAAAGTCTGACGTTAGGGCTGGTTTTTGCAAGTTATGTGACATATAGATGACATGAATCTACGCTCAAGGCCTTTCGCAATCTGTTCTAGGGATTTTGTCATTTCATCAGATGATAGAGTTACATAATCAATATTAATTGGTGGTGGCAGAATTTTGCGATTTCGCATATATCTAAACAGCGCTTTTATTGTTTTTGGGATTTGAAAGGAAATCAAAGTGTTTCCTATCATAATCTTCTTTTGATTGAGCGACTGTGCGTTTAAATATAGCGGCGTAAAATTTGTAATCAGCCCAATTTTGGGGGGGACTGGTTATAAAGTAGTTGCTTCCAAGTTGCTTTTCTTCGTCTGTAATCTTGTGTACAGTCTGGATTCTACCAAGTACTATGGGAGGCTCCCTTGGCAGACTCAATAATAAATTAAGCTTCTTTGTATGATCGTTTGATTACAGCACAAATTTTCATAGGTTTGGATTCTTCGCGCTCTTCAGAATGATGAGCCAAATGTGCTTTTAAATCATTTCTAAATTTATTTTAGTTTACGAATACTCGGATCTGAGACCACGATGGTATTAACGGGCAAGCAATTTCAAATATTATTGGACAGTGATCACTGTTGGTGGCACAGTCCAAGGCTGCCCAAGATGAACTAGTGAGAGATGAACTTATGAAACTTAAATCTAAGGCTGAGCGCGGCCGATTGCAAATAAATGTAGGAATTCTCGTGTTGAGACAAGTCATATGGTTACCTATTGACCAATCCCACAAACGTTTGCCACATTCATCTGTTCGAAAACCCCAACACGTGTGATGGGAGTTGAAATCTCCCACAAGGATTTCATCCTTGCACCATGACGACACCACGGAATCCAAACATCGAGTGTCTTGCACACCCGCAGGAAAGTATACATTTACCAAAGATAATGGTAGGCAGCCCGGTAAGGTTACATCTAAGGCAAAAATTTCACTTTCAGGGGACATATCTTTATATGAAATCTTCACCTTAAGACTAACTCTATTATTAATGAAAAATGCTAAGCCTCCACCTTCCGAAGGACGGTCTAATCGGAAAGATTGGAAGTTATTTATATGAAAAGATTGATGTGTTGAAAGCCATGTTTCTTGCAGTGCAATAATATCCGGGGAGAATTTCGACGCCAAATACAATAAATCTGTTACGGCAGAGTGAATGGATCGGCAATTCCAATGAAGAATTTTGGGGAATCCTATGGTTGCGATAGGATTGACACAGTAACTGCTTTACTTAAAACGCTGTCTTTTAAGAAATCGTTCTTTGTAAGGTTGTCCTTGGGGTATTTTTTTCGTCTTTGAGTGAATAAGTGAAGTGGCTGTTTTCGACAAAGGGGATCTAGATCGCTTTAGCGATCGGGGGTCCATGTCCATTTCATCTGAGCTTTCTGCATCCGCGTTGATGCCTTCACTGTGGTTCTTGCTTACATCAACAGATGGACCAGCAATTTGATCATCTTGGGACGTGAGTTTAGGCGCTACCTCTTCATTTGATGATCGTGGACACTCAGTAGTTTGCGAAGTCATGCTAATAGCTGCTGTTGTGTCGAATATCTGTGCCATCTGGTTAGTTAGGATTTGTGACAAGGACTCACAAAGGTTTCCGGCTAGTCGCTCCATGGCCTTCTCCGTTGCCCTTTCGACTGCATCAGCAATAGCAATTGAAAGAGACGCTTCCGTGGCGATTGTATGACGGGCTGTGACAGCTGCGTATCCCTGTATTCTAGCCTGCATTTCAGATATGGCTTCGTGACGAGAACAACGTCTTCGTTCAATGATTTCTAGAACTTGTATTTCTCATGCCCTTGCCGAGCAATTTAAATAATCAGCAGAGTGGCCTTCATTGCAGAGGCAGCACTTTTTTTCCTTGCTGGTGCACTAGCTGGAATTGTGTTCCTCCCCACAAACTCGGCACCTAGGAGCAGACCTACATCCTCTCATAGTGTGTCCGTAGCGCCAACACTTTACACATTGGAGAGGACGAGGGGATAGAGGTTCCACTCGATAGATTAGGGGCCATGCCTTAATTTCTGTTGGTCTATCTGTCCCTGTAAACGTTACAATGACCGATTCAGTAGGAATTTTGCTCTTGTATACCACACGTCCGCATCGATAAACTGAAATTGCACCTGCTGGTGAAAACATCTCTAATATTTCTGTTGGTGTCATGTTAACATCAACGCCACGCACCAGCACTTTCACACACGCCAAGTGAGGTGGAATGAATGCCCTTACCGGATTGGAAGCAAACGTGGAACACTTAAGAAGGTCTTGTACACAGGGCTGGTCTGGGAATACCTCCTCTGCCAAACTGGCGGACCTCTGTGATATTCAGGAAATTGGCTGTTGCCGATCGCAGTTCCGCCTGAATCGCTTTCAGATTGTTCATCCGTATGAAGCCATCATTGGTTGGGACGATAGCCACGGGAACTGATCTGACGCCGTTGCGCAGAAACAAATCCACAGGTAAATCCTGCGAGGGAATAGAGGCGGACCAGAGGAAAGCCCGTGGCCCTGGTGACGAAAATGACATCTGTCTGTTCTGATTAACAAAAATGCACTTATTAGACAACAAATACTGTACTAAAACAGTTAACAATAAAAAAATTAAGCAACTACTCAATCCTTGGCCGCAACCCCCAGAGCCGAACACGCAGCACAAACTTCCAGGAGCGAGGCCCAGGAGATCGATCAAGCAATGCGGCTGTTCTACTCTCTTCATTTATTCTTATATTCTTGCCGGCTGTTCTATTCTCTGCCCGTCGTGTTTTCTGCTCCAGCGCCCGCCTTGCGAGCTGGTGCGGCCAAGATCACTTCGCCTTTACAATATATATATATATATATATATATATATATATATATATATATATATATATATATATATATATATATATATATAATACCAGGCTATATACAGGGTGTTTCACTTAACTTGTGCCAAACTTTAAAAATATGCAAATCCTACGTAGCTAGACAGAACCAAGTTAATCTTTTTTGGCACCACTTGGAGACAGATTATTTTAGGGGCGACGCACCTTAGGGTCGAGGCTTGTCCGTCCGTCCACGTTGTCCGTGCTCACGGCCAACGTTGGCCGCGCAAGGTAATTGTTTGGGAAAGGTTGAGGATGAAACCTGGTGTGGTTAGCGCAGTACAATTAAGTTCCACGTGCAGGTACGATAGTACGATATGCGAAATTGTCCGAGGGAGCACGTAGGAAGAGTTCCGCAGGTGATTTCTCACATTTTACACATTTTTGTAACATTTTAGAACGCCAGACCACACATCAATGGATTCTTCCCCGTCGTCTGCACAGAAGAAGCAGTGCGTTCGGCGGGTGGTGTTGGGATGTACGTGAAATTGCCAGAGACCGCGGTGGATCTCGATCTACCAATAAGGAGCCAATCTCACAACGGCGAACACGCTGCACTAAAACTATCCGACGGAACCATCGTGATGACAGTGTGCTTGGCCCCGAATCTCTCCCGAGGCAACGTAGAAAAATGCATCGATCTAGCCATACGCGAATACGAAACAAAGTACAAGAGCAACCCATTCGTACTTGTCGGAGACTTCGTCGTAGACATCACGGACAGCGACTCGCTTGTGCACTATATGACGTCTCGATACGCTCTACGATGCATATGGTATCACTGGAAACAACCAACCACCACCAGGGGAACGTGCATAGACCTTGTCTTTGCCAACTTCAGGCTAGATCCGATCGAAGAACCATTGGCTCTACATTTCACAGACCACAAAGCAGTGATAATGAAGGGAAAACGGAATCCAGAACTCAACACGACATTCAAGTTATGACAAATAAAACAATGTATATACTGTACAAGCGCGTTGTCACTCATTTACAAGCGCGAAGGGGCAATGTCACGGGTTGTTTGCGGTAAGAACAATCCCCAGTGCTTCGCCCACTCGTCATGATTCACTTCGTAGAGATGCGTGGATTTTTTTTCATTCCCGCCTAATAAGAAATTAGTCTCAATTAATTTAACAACTTCGAAGTTATTATATAGAGATGAAGAGTGTCAATGAGAAAATTGTAGAGTAACATGAGAAACTCGCGATATATATTTCTGTTGCTCAATACGTGCTACATAAAAGTGTTTTTCCGAACGTGAAAGATGCCCCCAACTATATACGCGCAAAGTGCCTCGAGTGGCTAGTCGTGCGGAAATTTTGCGTGTATTCGAGGGCTTCTTTCACTGCGTCATACACGCACTACGTCATACACGCACTACGTCATACACACACTACGTCATACACGCACTACGTCATACACGTGGCCGTTAAATGCGAGCGGCGATATGCGTTTGATTTTGTTGTTGGCTCTTTAACTCTCACTTTTTAGGGCAGAGTTTTTCCGCGAGGACACCATAAAATCCCGGATCCTTGCCATAGACAGCTTCGCTGTTAAAAAGGAAAGTAAAGGTAATTGTATGGGAAAGGTTGAGGATGAAACATGGTGCGGTTAGCGCAGTACAATTAAATTCCACGTGCAGGTACGATAGAACGATATGCAAGATTGCCCGAGGGAGCACGTAGGAAGAGTTCCGCAGGTGATTTGTCACATTTTACACATTTTATTGCGATAGCAATTATATGGACACTTCAACCGGATTTCTGCCGTCGGCGTCGCCGTGAGGTTCCGTATAGATAAAATCTTCGCCGCGCGCCGTATGCCCCAGCGGAAGCGTGCGGGGACGCGCGCTATCACGGAGAGCGAACGCACTCAATCTCCCACGCGCAAGCAAGGAAGCGGAAAGCCAGCGCCGGAGGGAGCAGGGGGGGGGGGGGGGGCACTTCTCTGCCAACAACCGCGCTCGTCGCTCGTCCGCACAGTCTCTTATCTCTCCCACGCGCAAGCAAGGAAGCGGTAAGCCAGCGCCGGAGGGAGCGGGGGGGGGGGGGGGGGCGCACTTCTACGCTGCCAACAACCGCGATCGTCGCTCGCTCGCACCGTCTCTTATCTCCACACGGCTCTGACCTTTATGCGCTCAGTTTCCGTTGAAGCGATAGACCGCACCCCACTGAACACAAGACGTTTTGTAGCCGTCTTGGACCAGCCAAAATGAACTATAACGTCTACAACTATTCAAGATGGCTACAAGACGTCTTTATATGTACGTCTTGAAGATGTCTTGCGAGGGACGGCTTGAAGGTGTCTTGTTAAGCTGTTTTAAGCTATCATCTTGCTAAGACGGCTACAAAACGATTTGTAAAAACGTCTCGAAGATATCTGTGCAGATCCTTATCCAGGTATATGTATACAATATGCATTTCAGTTCTTTCCGCTGCTTTATACGGTTGTTATATATTTAGCACCCATACTGGTTACGCAGTCTGTACTTAAAAACATGTACATGCACTGCCTTTCCTTTGGTTTGTCATATTACCATCCTGTAAGGTGTACAATTCCATTGCCTGCGCTGTACGTCCGGTCGTAGCGTCTATACGTATTTCACGAAGAAAAAAAACATGAAGCAAACGTAAAAAATGTGCTAGATTGAAGGCAGCATACATGCAAGACCTAAGGCCTTTAACCACGTTAATTGAGGAAACTGAAAAAGTGAAAAATAAATTCAAGGGTTGTACGTGCCTAAAATATGAAGCAGACCGTAGGTGGAGACTCCGGATTAATTCTGACCACCTGGGTTCTTTAAGATGCACATCAATCTAAGTACACGATCGTTGTTGCGTTTCGATCTTGTCGTACCCGCGATCTCTAGCTGAGCAGCGCGATGCTATAGGCTCCGTACAGTGAACAGAGGGCGCTACGGCAAAACGCCGTGCAGCGCCAATGGTGGTAGGAATGTGAAACACTGAGACGGCTGCTCCGAGCCCCGCGGCAGCGACTGAACGTGTTTCAACGCGCGCGTGACGTTCAAAATATCGCGTGTGTTGTTTTGCGGCTTTAAGCCGATAAGCTGTATTGAAAATTACTTTCGTGCGCCTATACTCGACAAAGGAGACAAGCTGTATGTGGCGGGCCACATTTACGACGTGAAGGAGGACGTCACTCTCAGCAAGGGAAACAAGTGTACGACGTTTCCTTGCAGGTAGGGAGAACATGCATGCATTTTTATATCAGCAAGTGGTTTTGACGCATAAGTGGAAGCGCACACGCTACCACGACTTATTGGAGGAAAATCTGCGGTGCAAGTTAAACGAAGACGAACACACAAACAGGACGGGAGCTTGCGGTGTATTGCAACTAGCTCAAACCAAGATTATGCTACCGCGACGTTTTTTGAATGAGAACAGTCCCAAATCGACATTCGGTGATTACACGTCGTTTTTGCTACCTTGCCAGGTATTCCGGTGCGTGGACTCAGAAATATCCAACTGCAACTCTGCTATTTACAGTATTTCGTTCATGTCGTGGCCGACGTACGCAGAAACGCATTTTTGCAACTCTATAAATGAAGCGTTTCTAGGTGTTGATTTTTCCTTTATTACGTACTCCGCCGTTCACGAAGTGTTTGGAGCAGATTCTGCTCGTCTGCGTCGGCATCCACGGCGAGCCGTCGTTCTCGCTGAAGAAAACAAGAGGAGTACGTATGGTTGCGAATATTAGGCAGGTCATACTGACGACACAGTGCCCTATGCATGAGGCCGCAAGCAAGAGCGCACATGCAGTAACCGAATGACTTCTTCACGAGACGGTAAACGAGGCAAACACGCCACAAAGCGCTGACGAGAGCGAGCATTCTCACAGCGGGCGCCACTTGGTGAATGCATTTGAAGTTTAGATGTTACACGCACCACACCACTACCCCCAAAATCAAGGCAAACCGAGTTTACTTACTTCGCTGAAAGTATCACAGAAAAACGCAATTTAACAACTAATTACCGGACTACACGCATGCAAGCAAATCAACAAAGGTTCGCATGCAGCCTACAAGAGCATTTGAGGCACAAATTCGCGCGTAAAATCTCGCGCTACGCAAGCTTGCTGAACAAAACGTGCTCCATACACTTCCAACCGCGCTAAGCACACAAATACAGTTGCAGAACCTCAAGCAGCTAGACCTGGCTAGACATTAAAGGATATATTTACATTGACACTAGGAAAACGCTGTTTTCACAGTTACTTTTCGAACAGCAACAATACCATCTTTTCCGTCGTTCTTGCTCCCACGGACGGCCTGGAAATCGGTACAATTTCACGCCAGGCTGTCCTTCGTGGCTGTGCCAGTTTTTTACGCAGCAGTACCGGCACTTGTTCCTCTTCCTTTCCCGTACGCTTTCAGTCGATGGATCAGAATTAGTCGAGCTGAAGGATGACATTGTCTCAACGCCAGAAACGACCGAACAGCACCAGCGACGCCGCGCCTACGAATACCCCCGCGCGCTTTGGCCGTCTCATTATTGTTGGCGGCGCTGCGACAGATGGCGCAGCAATCGCAGCAAACTTCACTGTACGGAGCCTATAAGCCACTTACCTACCGTGGCGGGTAACAGAAAAACGTGTGCCTACGCTGAGCAGCGGCGCAAATTTAGTGTGAGCGTTAATTTCAGATAGATGAACAGGTGAGTCCGATGATATATTTTTGTGGCAGAAGATCGATCGGGTTTTTACCTGTGCGGTTTTCTGCAGGCTGCCACAATGGGCGTTTTTCGCACGATGCTAGTTCAACCTCCCCGCCAGCGCGTTATTTGACAGTTTTTAGCTCCTACGGCAATCTGCACATTGAGCTGCATCAAAATTCCGCTGTCAGCTGTTCAATCCAGTAGTAAAAAAAACTATAGTATCGCAACTTCATCAATTTCTTATTACACTTTTCACCATCGTGTACTCCGAAGTTGTGAGACTGAATCGTTCATTTCATCGCTCTTTCAAATTAAATACCTATATACGCTCAAAAGCTATAGCTAAAACTGGCGCTATAAATAATGATGTGCACGTTGGGGGGAGAGCAGCATATCATGGCATTTCGTCTAGACGTGTTCGTTTTGCCCAATTATTTGCAACCACGTACCGCACGGCGATTTTAGAAGTGCACCACATATTGTAGTAAGCTTTGCCCGAAATTTTAATACTGCAACGTTTATTTGCGACATATTTGAAATGTTTTGAATGACCTTGCTTTGTATATTTACTTGGAATATTTTTCACAATAGAAGCGCGCACTTAACAAACTCGTAACACTGCACCAAAACCGATATTGCAGTCACCAGGACTGCGCACGGTTGGCCAGCAGCTCAGTGCAGCCATATACAGCCGATGCATGGCGGGGGGTATTATGCCAGCGTCTACCTAGATTGGAGCGCTTAAGGCGGGCAAATTTGCTTTCGAAGTAAGTTTGTAGTCCACGTGCACTTCTCACAACGTTTACAAGGGCTTTGCCCAACATAAAACACCTTTGATAATTCGCGGTATCTTTCAGAGCCGCGTATACTGAATCTACTCTGTCTGCTTTGGACGTGTTCTTAGGTGCGCATTACAAAATTGCGATATCGTTTAGTATTGCTATGTCGCAGAGTTTTAAACTTGACACTTTCCAATTTTCGAGACTCTTTCGAAAGACAGCGCCGACATTAAATCAACATCTGCTTCCAGCCCATACTTGATTTTACATTTTATTTTAAATGCAAAAAACGTCATCGAAATCGGTGTAGCGATTCCTGAGAATGTCGATTTCACCATTCCTAACTATCCGGAGCTAACGCTGCAAGCATTGCGCATTTCAGTGCGCGCGCTCTACACGAGCGCGTTTCCGGAGTTTCCTTTCTCCATGCTAGCGAAAGGCTAACGGCGCCGTGACTGGCAGACATGGAAGGAGGATGAGATTGGAATTTTCTACCTCCCCCCATGCCCGACGGCCCTGGCTGCATAGCGCCGTTGGCTCTTCACAACCACTCTCTCTCGACGCCTCCAACCTCACTTTGCCGTTCTCTCTCACGACCTGCCCTTCGAATCTTTCCCCTTTCACATCTTTCACGGCGGGAAGCGGCGCCGGTTGCTCGGGCAAGTCGGTTCTCGTCCTTATTTTGTAGCGTTAGCTACACTGGCCTAGCCAAGCCCGTTTCGCGCGGCACATAAAGAGCCGTGCTGCGCATGCGCAAGGATCAGTGATGTCACACGGCTTGCGCATCGGAGCCACCGGAGCCGGCACCTCTCGCGCACTCCGCCGCCGCCGCGCGCGACTCACCGCCGCCGGTCTGCGCATTCCAGAGAAGTGACGTCGTAGCCGTGGTAGACGCACTGGCGCCGGCGCTCGCTCGCGGTGCAGTCGCCGTCTGACACTGCGCTGGAGCCGCTGCGCTTCTGACTGGCGTTTGCCAGTGTGGTATAGCCATGGAGAAGGAGAGCGCAAATGCTGCTCAACAGCGCAGAAGAACGGAGAAGCTTGACTCATCGGATCCCGAAGTAGTTGCCTGGCAATTAGCGGTTGAGCGTAGGAGACAACCAGGAAAGCTAAGAATAATCAGCTGAACCTTTGCTAACGCTACGTATATCCTGGCATAGCCGAGCTAAGCCACTGCAACTATTTTTGTCTTTGAAAACTAGCAGAGCGTGCTCTCCATTTTGTGTCTACGATGCGTTAACCAAGGACCGTTGCTGACCCTCGGAGTACGCGGCGTCGCTTCTTTGACTCGGAAAGCGGATCCTGCCTCGTCGATACGGACAAAAAAAGTGAGTACCGCACGAAAGTGCCTTATTTCTGGGAATTGTTACCCCCAAATGCCCTTTGTATGGGCATGCCACGTTTGCGCGATGCGTTCGAAAAGTATACTGTGAGCTTGCCGCTGTCTTGAATTAAACGTTGATACATGTTTGTCACAGATCAAATAATGCTTGCGAATATCCATTTGTGAATAACTTTCATGACGCGTTTTCGTGTTTTCCTCGATGATCCTGGCAACGTGCGAGATATAGCGCTGCACTGACAAATTTAATTCATTATTATATTGCAGTCATCCATGGTTCGTGGAATGCGTTCGGGACAGTTAGTGTCCCTGTGGGGGCGAAATGCTAAAACACCCGTGTACTTAGATTTAGGTGCACGCTAACGATTCCCAGGTGGTCCAAATTATTCCGCAATTCCTCACTTTGGCGTGCCTCATAATGCAGATCGTGGTACTGGCGCGTAAAACCCCATAATTTTTTAACGTTAAGGAGAGTCAAATACTCATGACAGGTTTATCACAGCTGCTGCTGTAGGCATGCCGAAACTTTAGGGCTTCAACTAGCGTCCCTCGTTTGGCGATACAGAACGCTGCTTCCTCTTATAGTGGCCCACCATTCCCGCATTGTTGGCGATCACGAACGCGATCAGGCAAACTTGCGTAGCCGACATAATTTGTTTGGCATGTTTATTGTTATTCAATTCCTGGCTGGCGCGGTAGCGCCGTTCAAAAATATTCCCGCCTGGAATCTTGATGCCCATTGTTCTTGCGTAAAATCGCGCGCTTTCTGTTGCGTGTTACTGCGCTTGCTTGCAATGTGTTACGTTTCAACTCGTATTGTACTGTTTGCGTGTGGGCCACCTGTTTTATTATTTTGATTTCCGTTTAGTGACGGTAATGTAACTTGTAATATGCATTCGGTCGAGCTACAGTGACCCACGTTTCGAATCTATTGATTGCTGGTTGGCACTTCTAAAATATTGCGACTTTGTGGGTGCCTGCTCATGGATGCAGACTCAGGAACACGCCGTTTTGCGCATAATTTTCTTTCGCACTATCAATTTAACCCAGTAACTGTGCGTGGCTTAAATTAATTCGCATCGGCGTTTGTACTGCAAGTTATAACCTCAACTCATAATCTACTCGCGCGTAGCGTCAAGCGTTGAGCAAACTTAGACAATTGCAGCGTTGTATCAGCAAGCTGAAGCGCTGGTAAACAGACCGATGCATGAGAGAGTGGTTTCCTGTGATGCGCATAACGATGGGCCTTTGTTATCGCAAGACTAATTATTTGCACCGCTGAAAAGGTCATTTCTTACTCCTATTGTTCCATAGACATGCGGAAAAGTCAGGCCGCATTATTGTTCCAGAGCGGATTATGTGTTCATATACATGGTGTCTTTTTTTTAGCGGCAACAATTTAAAAAAAAATGCCTGTGGCAGATAGCACAATTATAACCCTTGATCAAAATTACTCGATAAGGCGGCCATTACGTTACGAGAAACCAATATGCTTTTCGAATAATTTACTTAATTGCGCTAATAAACACTAACTACTTTGCAGCACATATTTTAATCTACGCATTGTAGTTAGTGGGTATGAAATGCATATCGACTTAGAACGAGATTTGAGGACTACGCTAGTTTCGATATAATAATTTTGAATGTGTCCACCGAAATGCATTGGCGTTCCAGTTAGTGTGTGCTTCAATGTATGAATCAGCCTTTTCTTAAAAATTAAGTTTAAAAACTGTGCATTTTTACTGCAAGTTTGATACTGCATATATCGAAACCGTTGCCATCTTCAGAATTTGTTCCAAGTCGATATGCCTGGCATAATCATTAGCTACGATTAAAAATGTGCAGTGAGGTAATCAATAAAAGTTCGTTAATGTAACTGTCAATTGTTCAATTAAAAGTTTTGATTTTTCGTAGAAGTAATAGGCCACCTCATCGAGTAATTTAGAACAATTTGGACAGCACAATTGTGCTGTCTGCCACATGTTCCTAAAATTTAGTTCAGCTGAAATAAAAAGGACCATGTAGAATGAGAACATACCGTATGTTCTCATTCTACAAGGTTTTATTATTTTTTTTTAACTGATCCAAATTAAAAAAAAAACATTGCATGTGGCAGATAGCACTTAGGCAAGTGCAATGGTCCAGTCATATCACATGCCTCAAACCATTACGTTATTAAGCTGCTTTCTGTGTCACATAGAGAGAGAGAGAGAGAGAAACATTGTTTAATGAAATGCTGGAGATGGTAGCCTGGCTATTCGCCTGACATGCTATTCCAGGTGCTTAATAACGTAATGGTTTGAAGTAGTGATATGACTAGCCTATGGCGCTTGTCATGTAATTGTCATTTTAATTGAGTATGTTGTTACCGGTAAGCTGAACCAACCGCTAAGTAGGTTGAGCTTACCACTGAGGCGAGGATGACAGAAGAAAGTGAATACGCCATTGAGGCCTCAGTAATGACAGAACAAGATGTTGGCCTTAAGAATAACACACGGATGCAATGTCAAATCGTTTGCGCCTTTAAATAAATAAATTCTAAGTGTGGCCTGTATGTGCGGCATATGCATTTTTGTGTCCTCATTAACTGCTAGTTTCGACCGAATTTTTTTTATGCTTCTTCACTTGGTTATTGACAAATCTATCAGTCCTAATTTAAACCACAAGAATGATTAATACGTAGAATTTTGCTCACATTGACTTGCATACTTTGCAACAGCTAGGATAATCAGTTCAAATTCAATGCTGCATCTGGCTTATGTTAACACGAAAGTGTTTTATGCCGGGGTCCACCAAGACTTCACTGACGTATTTCCGTCACGGAAATACGTCACACGAACATACACGAACATAATACAAAGAAAGAAACCAGAAGAAAAAGTTCCACAAACATGCAAAATTTGGAAATCGAACCCACGACCTCTCGGTCCGCGACGATAGATCGCCGAGCGTTTAACCCATTGCGCCACAAACGCATTTGCAGAGAGCTACACAGACGCGCCTTATATATCTAACACTCCTCCGTGTACCCGCGCTCTTGCTCGGGGCGGTGCCGCCGCCTACGAGCAGAAAAGAGAAGTACTGCATTATGACACTAACGCGCACCGACAGTGAACGCTTCGGTGGTCTCAGCACTACGACGCCTCGATGCCAGCATTCGAAGGGACGCTGGCATCAAGAAGCACTACCAACGCCACCTAGGTGGCGTTCACCGTACTCAGCACAGCGGAGCGTGGCCTCCGCAATTAGCTCTGAAAATGTTTCTGAAGTTGATCGCGGAGGCTGCAATTACGACGCGCTGTACGCGCTGATTTGACTCGGTGACGATTCAGTTACGTGCTTTGTCTTGCGCGTTGTATTAGTGTGTCAGTTACGTGCTTCGTCTTTCGCGTTGTGCTAGCGTGTGCAGCGTAGTGCAGCTTCCATATGCACGACGGTTGCTCATGGTCATCGACGTTGGTAGTCGTGATGGAGGAGACGTGCCACCAGGCGTCAGCGTGGGTGCATCAACGCCTAAGGGCGCTTTAGCCACAAAACACCAATAGACATTATATATCAATGTGCAATAAACATTACACTACTTCTGTGAAGACACGTTTCACTTTCGTGTTCTATACCGATTCCTATATAAGAGGGATCAACCACATTTTTTCTCTTGGTTCTGGAGTTCATGTTACAAGAAGAAAAAACAAACAAACAAAGGACGCCGATCAAAAAGTGCTAATAAGAATTTGACGTACGGAAGCCTTGATCAAAACACGAACTGCTCGAAACGACGGCATTCTGCGTCTGCAGGCAGGATATTGCCATCGTTGCGATACAGCGTTTTTTTTTTCTGTAGTTTTCTGTAGTCTTGATAGCAAGGTATTCGGGAAACTCTTTTCAAATCCAGTTTCTTTAGCAATGATAGAAGCCTTTTCTCGTCGGTGGCATATTCAGCCTGCCACGTGCTCCGCAACTGCAATGTAAACGACATTGTTTCTTCACTTCTGATTCATTTCTAATTCATCTCTTTGACATAATTTCTTGCTTCAAGCGGTTTCAGAGAGACTGCTTTCGCTGATGAAGCGGCAGCCGCGATTCGCGCAGGCTGTTCTGTATACAATGCTTGGAACATATCTTCTGAATCTTCACATCTGCCTGTTCATGCTGCAACTAGCGGGCCTAAACGTGGGACATTGACTTCATAGGGTTTCAGAACAATTGCGATGACCTTGCTCACTCAAGTGACATAGGCGAGGGTGGTGCGAGCTCGAGGGCGCGCGTGGCGGGCAATGGGGCAGGCCTCAACGATATTTCATGGAACGAATGAACATTTCCGGTTATGCTCACTCGGACGTAATCTGTGCAAGTCATTGTCAGAAATCTGGTTGCGAGCATTTTAAAGCAAAAATTTTACGGCGATCCCGGCAAATTTGCTCTAAATCAGAACGCTCAGGGCAGTGGCGTATCAGGTGGGGGTGGGTGACCGGGCTTCCGCCCCTCCCCCTCTCCAAATTTTGTCTATTTCTTTAGGCCGGCGCCCTGCTCCCTTTTGTGCCTGGCACGTCGCCTATATTAACAAAGGCGCGTATCCTTCGAACGTGCGGCTATTATGGGCATTCGCGTCTCAACGCTTCTCCGACGCCTGGGAGCTTAAAAGAACGAAGCACCACAGTCAGGACGATCGCAGTGCTTTAGCTCCCCCAACCCCACCCCTGAAAAAAATATCCGGGCTACGCGCCTGGCTCAAATTACGTCGCGAACATTCTGAGTGCGGTTACCCCGGAAGTGTTTCATTCGTTGCGTAGAACATCGTTCAAGTTGACCAGTGACCTCGCTTGGCCGCGCGTCCTTGAGTCGACGCTGCCATTTATTTATTTATTTACAAATACTGCTGTCTCTATTTCGAGACATAGCAGGAGTGGGTACAAGATTTTAGTACAAACAAACGAACAAACACTAAGATTATACAAACAAACTAACAGGCGATAAGGTTAGGTAATTGCTCAATGAACTCTGCAAAAGGCAATGCGCGTAGTGAACCATCCAAGTTGTTCCATATTTCAATTGTGTGCGGAAAAAAAGAAAATTTAAAACAGTCAATATGTGTCCTGAAAGGAACAATGTTTAGTGTATGGCTATGACGGGTTGCGCGTACGCTAGGAGATTTAAAAGAGAAGGGAGCCTGAATACCGGATGACGTGTGAATAATCTTGTGAAGCAAGATGATTCTTTCACGTGTGCGCCTATGTTTCAAAGTCTGCAATGATAAGATGCGAGCATGTGATGAAGGTGAAAAGACCCGCCGTGGTTGCTCAGTGGCTATGGTGTTGGGCTGCTGAGCACGAGGTCGCGGGATCGAATCCCGGCCACGGCGGCCGCATTTCGATGGGGGCGAAATGCGAAAACACCCGTGTACTTAGATTTAGGTGCACGTTAAAGAACCCCAGGTGGTCCAAATTTCCGGAGTCCCCCACTACGGCGTGCCTCATAATCAGAACTGGTTTTGGCACGTAAAACCCCATAATTTTTTTGAAGGTGAAAAGTCTCGATCATAACGACCACAGATGAATCTGATTGCCTTTTTCTGAACTGATTCCAAAAGGTCAATGTCACAAGCACAGTGAGGGGACCAAACAGTTGACGCGTATTCCAGCATCGGGTCTGGTAGCGGCATGGTGGGTCTGGCAGCGGCATGGCAAACGGTTCTTACAAGCACGTCTGCTTCTTTTTGCAGATAGCCGCAAGTATCGCTGGCCCCTATCTTCTGAACAACGTCCCCTCTTCGATTTTCCTTCGAAACAACTGTGCGTTTGGTAGCCCTCCCTTCAGCAAAGCTCTCTACCTGGCAGGTGGCAATGCGTCCGCATTTTCGACCGACCCTGACTGTGCTTCACTCGACTGCGCATGGTACTGCACCGGAACGACATCGACATAGACACGGAACGATATAAAGCCGACACTCCGACCAATCCTCTTCAGTGGGTCTGGCAGCGGCATGGCAAACGGTTCTTACAAGCACGTCTGCTTCTTTTTGCAGATAGCCGCAAGTATCGCTGGCCCCTATCTTCTGAACAACGTCCCCTCTTCGATTTTCCTTCGAAACAACTGTGCGTTTGGTAGCCCTCCCTTCAGCAAAGCTCTCTACCTGGCAGGTGGCAATGCGTCCGCATTTTCGACCGACCCTGACTGTGCTTCACTCGACTGCGCATGGTACTGCACCGGAACGACATCGACATGGACACGGAACGATATAAAGCCGACACTCCGACCAATCCTCTTCAGTGGGTCTGGCAGCGGCATGGCAAACGGTTCTTACAAGCACGTCTGCTTCTTTTTGCAGGTAGGCTCAAAATATCCTTCTAAATGTTATAGGAGCGATGACCGTTTTCTGTTGCTGCTGCCAGACCCTCAGCACTTTGTGTGTATTTTTTTCTGCTTCCTGCATTCATTGAGAATTTTGTTGCAACTCTCTGGAGATGTCGAGACTAATCCAGGCCCTGATAAAAATATTGAAAGTATGCTCACGGAACTACTAGCAGGACAGACGCAAATCAGTGAAGAGCTGTCTACGCTCAATTCAAGATTGACTTCTTTTGAACAACGTTTAACGAACATTGAAACGTTGGCTTTAACTGCAAATGATGCCCTTCAGCGAGTTCATGATCTTGAGGAAACGGTTGCGAACCTCAAAGATACAATTCACAAGCTTGATCGCAAATATGATGATCTTGAAAATAGATCCCGCAGGAACAATTTGATCATTTACGGTTTGAAAGAACCATCAGATGAAACTTCTGAGGCATTGCTAGCTTCTGTAACGGACTTGCTGTCTTCTAAGCTTGGTGTCCAATGTGGGTCCATTGAGCGCTGCCACAGACTTGGCACACGAAGTAATGAAAAGAAGCGGCCTGTAATCTTCAAGTTGCTGGACTTCAGAGCTAAGCTTGAAATACTTAGAAATGCCAGAAAACTGAAAGGGTCTAATATATACATTAACGAAGACTTTTCTGCACGTGTACGGCAAATCCGCAAGGATTTGTGGGATCACTCGGTTGGTATTCGCAAACAAGCAGGCAAATGTAGATTACAGTACGATTGCCTGATAGTCTACAACGTTCGCTACACGTGGGACAACGTTCGCAAAACAATCGTTCAGGCTCCTCGTGCCACCGCTTCTAGGCGCACAGAGTGACTTGGTAATGAACATAAACTTACACTTTTGAACATAAATGCTCGAAGTTTGCTTAACAAGGTTGAAGATTTCAATTGGTTAGCAGAATGTCACAATCCGTCAGTAATCTGCGTAACTGAAACATGGCTAAACAACTCCATATCGGATTCTGAAATTTTGCCTCCAGCCTATTCGGTCGTAAGAAACGACAGGCAACTTGGTAAAGGTGGGGGCGTAGCTCTCTTTATTAAAAAAGGCATTGAATTTTTAGTACTCCCAGAACTTCCGCATGCTGAGTCTGTTTGGTGCCGCATAAAGGTTTCTGGTATTGTGACAGTAGTGGGCGCTGTTTATCGACCGCCTGGTTCTGAAAATGTATTTTCCCATATGACAGAATACATAGCCAAAAACAGACTTCATAATTATAAAATGATCATCACAGGTGATTTCAATACGCCCTGTATTGATTGGGCCTTATTAACCTCAACAGGTCGCGAAAAGGCAGTTTGTGACTCCCTGATTAATATGGCCGTTTCATTTGATTTGACACAAGTGGTTGAACGTCCAAGCAGAGCAAACTCTGTTCTTGACCTTGTTTTTATTAATCAACAACTGCTACAGTACGGTTTTGAGTGTGACATAGTTGATAGTTTATCAGATCACAAGGATGTTTTGGTACAAATTAACGTGGTCTGCGAACCTTGTAACCCGAAATTCAACGTTGTTACCGACTTCGCCCATGCTAATGATCGTGATATTGTTGAACTGTTGGAATCTTCCTTTGGTGATTTCGTGGCAAGCAGTGAAACCTGCAATGTTGATGCTTTGTTAGAACAGTTTTATAGTATAGTGCGTACCTGTGTGCTGCAGTTCGTGCCACAAAAGTGTGTAAAACATAACCCGAATCATCCATGGTACACACGTGACATAATCCAGCTCATACCACGCATTAAACGCATGCGCAAGCGTAACCGCCTACGCAGCGAAAGTCACGATGCACTCCTTTTCTCGCTCAAATCTGAACTAAAGACAAAGATGATAGAAGCTAAAAACTTTTACTTTAACACGACATTAACAAAGTTCATGAAAGAAAACCCATCGAAATTTTGGAAAACAATACTTCCCTCTTCTCATGACTCTGTAGCGATCATTGTCAACGATCAGATTTGCACTGATCCTATCACCATCTCTGAAGGCTTTAATAACTATTTTCATTCTGTCTTTCATCAAGATGATGGTTCCTACCCCCACTTCGTTCATAGTTCCGCACACGAATTGCCCAGTCTCGAAGTAACTTACGCAGGGGTTCATAATCTGTTGCTGAAAATTGACGCAACTAAGAGCGCGGGACCTGACGCCATACCTAATATGTTCTTAAAGAGGTACTCGGAATGGAATGCCCGGTATCTTACAGTAATTTTCAACAAATCGCTGGACACGTCAACCGTTCCCCGAGCTTGGAAAATTGCTAGTGTCATCCCAGTGTTTAAATCTGGCGATAAACAACTAATAGCTAACTACAGACCGATATCTCTTATTTCCACTTGCTGCAAGCTTCTTGAGCACATTATTCATAAACACATGGTTCAGTACCTAACCTGTCATAATCTGCTTTCCGAAAACCAGCTCGGCTTCCGAACCGGTTTTTCTACTGTCACGCAGCTCATTCAATTTACGCACGACATAGCTTCTGCACTCAACAATCGCGATCAAATGGATGCAATTTTTATTGACTATTCGAAGGCTTTTGACTTAGTCTGCCATAAAAAGCTTCTGTGTAAACTGCGTGCAATATTCTATGGGTCTAAATTACTAGACTGGATTACTGACTACTTACAATTAAGAACTCAGTTCGTCACTTTTAATCGCGCACAGTCATCATCAGTCACAGTCACGTCAGGTGTGCCTCAGGACATTCAACATGTCCCAAGAGGAGGCCTTGTCACGTTTTCTGAAAACCTATGACGCGCGGCGCATATATGTTCCTGCCTGCACGTTGCATCAGGAACATGTGAAGGACACGGTGTAGAATTGTTTTTCGGCGCAAACTGCTACAACATTTAAATCAACAAAAGATGCAATTTCGAAAAAGGGCTTGCAGCATGTGTATGATTTGAAAACGAAAAATGTCGCTTGCGATGTAGTTGTGGATGACGTGGCAACCTCCAACCATGGCACTGGCCTTCTTGGACAAGGATGTTGTTATCGCCAAGAATCCGGATTTCACGGTAGTATATCGGGAGCTTGCTACCGGGGCTACAGATAAGGCCGAATCGCAGCGATGGCATTATTGCATCTGCATACGGAAGATACCTAGGTCGGATTTCTAACAGTTAGTGTTTCCAAACAAGGCTGCGGTATAAATGAGTGGGAACTCTTACCAGTCATATGCAATAAAATCTTTTTATAGCGAAGCCCAAGGGGGAGCCAAAATTACGTCATTATATTCATTACTGCCGTTCACTGCAATACATGCGCAATGTCGCGCACAAATTTCAACTTGTATAGAAGAAGACGGCTTTTCGGCCAGCAGAACCACTACATGGCCACGTGCTCGCTGAACTTCTGATAAAACAGCAAAAGAAACTTCGGTGTCCTTAACACACCACTTCTTAGCATCTGACACGATTGCCTTTACGATAGCTGCCTTCTGTTTCAATGTGATGATCTTTCGTTACCGCTTTTATTTGGGTCGTCTCCAGCATCGCGAAACCGCTGAAACGGTGACGGTTGAATAGGTTGCACGCTGCGACACCAACAATGCTCGTCATGTGCGAGCAGCACGTGGTACACACAGGGAGGCGTGGCCTCTGAAATTGCACCGGCGCAATCTCTGAGGCCTCGCCTATAGCTGCACTAACTAGCCTGCGCGGTGCCGCAGTGAGAGGAATTGCCACGACGATCTAGAGTCTGCTTATGCGCACCTACGCGTAGTGGTGACAAGGACCAGTGTTGAACGGTGGATTCAACGCAAATACGTAAACGTTTTAAACATCGGCAAGGAATGTGTGCTCTACCCTGCGGAAAGCAGAAGCGAGCCTGCAAGGGTCGGGCATTTCTTTTTTCGGAGAAAACTGAAGTTTGGTGTATCTATTGGCAGGATAATTTTACTTCGTTGAAACGAGGTTATAAAAACATTCATCTCTTCGGTGATTTCAGCGGGAACGTCATTTTGTTGTATACAGTAATTTGTTATATCCTGTTTCGTTATAACGAAGTTTCACTGTAACATATTTGTTAATCTTTTGTCTTACCTTCTAATTGCAGGTGCAAAATCTGAGGCCAAGCATCATTAGAACGCGCTAAATTTTCTGCGGGTGCATCATCAGCCTGTGGAAATGTCTAAGCCAGTTCCCTGAATTGTGAAGTGACCAATTATAACAGACAGCCACAATGCAAAACTCTAGGAAGTGCATTAGAAACATTTTGCTTATGTAGTGGCATGTTACTGATTTATTAAAAATTCTTTCAAACCTTTGACCACTTTAGCAATTCATTTGTGTGAACAATCTTGCTTAATGTTAAGCCTACGTGGCTTTGACACATGCTTATCGCTTTTGTGGCTTTGCCAATGTTTCAGTGTTGCTATGGTAGGTTGTAAGAAATGGGCCATAGGGATTGGTACTCTCGGTAAAGCCAACCTTTTTTCAATATTGCAAAGAATACGAACATCCTCATTGATTTCTCTATATAGCAGATAACAAGGAGACACTCAATTCCTTTATAATTAATGCTATAATGGAAGGGTGTTTGGTGTATCTAAATTCTTGAGTGTGCCAAACATCCATGCAAGGAAAACTTCTGTAATAGTGTTGCAGGAGTCTTTGATATTATTCCATCTGCAAATCTTGATCAGTGTTGACAACGTAAGTAAAATGATATTGGGTCTTCCCGGACCATAATGGGCAATGTATGCCGTTTCTAGCAAGATCACTGAAGCTACGCAACATTTCGTTGGATAGTTGACATCGGAAGGAGACAGACCATCTGGATTGTAAAATGACGTAATTTCAGCTTCTAGAGACTTTAAAGTATGCTAGTGCTTCCCCTAGCTCACAATAGATTACGTGTTGAACTAAAGTTGTACTTAATATAGTGTGTATATATTGACAGTCACCGTGTTTATTCCTTATTTGTTTCTTCACTTTTTTTCCACAACGGGAAGACTTGGTAACTTTATGGAATACATTGTGTTGAAATAACCTACGTCGTGTTCAGATTTCACGTCCTCTGCACTTTAGACTAAGTATATTTACACTCACTATCTTTTGTAAATACTGTAAAACAATTTAGGGCTTAATTAGCTAAATACGAACGGCTACAAAAGGTCATGCCTTAGTTGGCAAGTAGATGTTTAAAGCATTTAAAAACGTTTTCAAGACATCCTCAAAACGTCCAGCAGAACGTTTTGTAGCCGTTATCAAAACGTTCGCAAGACGTCTTGCAGGACGCTCTCTAGCCGTCTTTAAGACGTCTACCAGATGTCTTGCAAGACGTCTGATATCCCAAATTTGGCGGTGCATTAGACGGTCTTAGAGACGGCTACCGAACGTTTTAAGACGTCCGACAAAATCTTGGTAAGATGTCTTCAAGAAGTCTTAATATCTTGCCAGAACGTCTCCAAGACGTCCTGTAAACGTTTAAAATGGTTTTGAAGACGTCTTGCTTATCTTGTCAAGACGTCTTGAAGACGGCTTCTAGACCAATGTGTGTTCAGTGGGAGAGAGGCTCGGCCTTTCTGTACCGACGTGGGAGTGGCCCGCTACGTGCTGACGCGCGTTCCGAGAGACCGTAATAAAGTTTTATCATACGATCATACCATACCTTTAGTCCACAAACTTTTGCTCGTGACTGTACATATGCAACCGCCACAGAAAAACCTCAATAACGCTGTCCTTCGTTGCAATAGATTGCGCATGAGCAGTTGTTACCGGTCGTGTATTGTAATTACACCGATAATATAGTCGCAACAGTGAGTACATGTAAGAAGCAGGAGTTCTGCAAGATGTACATTAGAAATGCGAAAATAGAATGGAATATATAAGTGCGAAGATACAAGTTGATAAAGGGCACAAAAATGTCACTGGTAACAAAATGCACTGTTTGTATACACAAAGCCTCGCAACAAGATGTTTAAATATATGCATAAGTATCCATTAAATCCACGTATTTAAGCAAGCGTCACTGTATGTAATGCGTCAAACAAGACAAATAGACATGTTGCGCAGCCATACATAGTAGTAGCTTTACGTATTGAAAGACAGACGATCCAGGCAAGAACAAAACTATGATCGCAGAAATCGTGATATGTTCCGGAAGGACCGCCTGTTGGGCTAGTTGGTCTAACATAGTTACTTTCAGTTTGGCAGAACAGTTTGGTTCTCCTAGAAGCTGACAAGGAAGGTGGATTTGTTGTGATGCCGAAAGGCATGTTCAATGAAAAAGCCCAAGTGGCAGTGGACAAGAACTTTGTGGCTGTTTAAAAAAGTGCAGTGAGGGTTTAGACTAAGTTCATCAAATTTTGTAAGGACTTGGAAGTGAACGCTCTTGCTAGTGCTA